>NC_092744.1:83469055-83769055 GCF_047496795.1 Chiloscyllium punctatum
GGGTGGGGAGAGCGGAAAAGGGGGGTGGGGAGAGCGGAAAAGGGGGGTGGGGAGAGCGGAAAAGGGGGGTGGGGAGAGCGGAAAAGGGGGGTGGGGAGAGCGGAAAAGGGGGGTGGGGAGAGCGGGAAGGTGGGGGGAAGAGCGGGAAGGTGGGGTGGGAGCGGGAAGGTGGGGTGGGAGCGGGAAGGTGGGGTGGGAGCAAGAGTGAGGGGGGAGCAGCCAGTGAGGTACAGAGGCATACACAGACACACTGCAGTGCAGCAGGGCGCGAGGACAATAGAGTAGGGGTGGTGGAGATGTACTACACAGGAGAGAGGGGATAAGCAAGGACAGGGTACATTGTTGAACGGAACGGGGGCGGAGGTAGCTCGGGATGAAGTGGGGGGGAAAATGGAAATGCTGCAAACCAGGGCGGGGGCAGGAGCTGGTGGTGGGTGGGGAAAGCTGCCAGTGGCAGTGGTGCATTGAGGGGGGGCTATGGTGGCAAGGGCCTTGGTCATACTGGGCTGCAGGAGGGGCCATGGTGATCAGCACATAAGGAGGGGGGTAATCAGCCAGGAGGGGGGCAATGAGCTGGGTGAGGGCAGGCATGGGATGAGAATCAGCTGGGCGGAGAGGGGAATCAACGATGTGGGTCAGGAAGCAACAATAGCGAGGTGTGGGGGGGGGGGGGGGGGGGGGGGGAAGGGGGGGAGGGGGGGGAGTAAGGGACAGATGGCGGTGGAAGAACCTTGGTGATTGAGGGGTGAAGGGTTTGGGGGCTGGGGGGGGTGAGCAGTCACACCTCATGGGTGACAGAGAAAGGGAACAACACCGAGCTCTCAGAGCTGTCACAACAGGTTTTGGAATCAAAGGCAATGATGTGTAAACACAGTCAAGTGGGGCAAATGTACACTCACTAAAGCACCGCTGAGGGAGAGGAGGGAAGCCTACACCCAGAGGAACAGTATTGCCCGTGTATGGGAGAAGATCAAGTGGGACTCGTTTCGTTTGGGAAACCTGGTTGGCATGGACTAGCTGGACCCAAGGGTCTGTGTCCAAGCTGTATGACAAGGATGAGCTCGTGTGATGGAATGGAGGAGGTGGCAAGTCTGAGCCACTAGGGAACACAAATGTGATGGCAGGTAATGAGAGGGGATCCAATAAAGGATCAAGGATAAGGAGGAGTACAGCATACAGACAGGAATACTGGGGACAATAATGAAGGGCGGGGGGGGGGGGAAGGGAGAGAAAGAGTGCACACGAGAGGGAAAGAGAAAGAGAAAGAGAGAGGGGGGGTCAGACAGACAGACAAACATCAGCAGTGAATAGTCATGGAGTACAACAAGATTCGAAGGAGGTGATAACATCACTGGGAGCAAGGAGGGACCACAGGGCAGGAGGCAGCAGAAATACGATACGAGAATAAACCCCAAAAAGAAACATCAGGAATACAGAATACAAAAAGAATGAATGCAAACCTTTCTGTGCTTTACATTTGCAGAATGGGAGCTTTGGATACAAAGCAATTTTCCCTGCCTGCCTACATGGATGCAGAGTCCGGGGCAGCGGCCTACATATTTCCCATGCAGCCCCCCCCCCCAGCTCCTACCCAAGGATCAGTATCCGTTTGCTGGTGAAGACAGCTGACAAGATGGAAGCTCTTACCTTTTCTGGCCAGACTTTTACATCACATCCTTCCTGGCTTCATTCACACTGCACAACGTATTTTTGGCCGTTTGCACATTTGGTATTTGATCTTCAGCCAAAAAAATAAAACAGGGCCCTGCATTAAAGTGCAGTAGAGTACAGAAGCAGCCCAAACTAGAGCAATGGCAAGGCAGACACTCTGTAACAACCGTGTTTACTCAAGGTGGTCAATACACAGAAATCAGGGCTCAAAATCGTGGGTGCAATGTCATATTGAAAGATTAAGGGAGTTTGTAAAACTCCTAGATAATCAGAGGGGGATTGCTTTGGAGCCAATATTAAGTAGATTGAACAATTTTTCGAATTGAGATGCTCAAAACAGTGAAAGAGCAGGGAGACATAGGGAGAAAGACTATTAACTTTTTGATTCTGACAGAACTTCTGCGGATCTCTGAAACGGAAGGAGTCCTATTAGTCTTGAAACACTAAGTGTCTTTCTCTTCACAGCTGCTGCCTGACTTGACCGAGTTTTTCCAGCAATTGTCATTCACTTTCAGATCTCTAGCATTTGCCATATCTTGGTTTTGTTATTATGACTTGAGAGGCCAAGTAACCAGATCAGACAAAGCCAGGGCAGGAGAATGAAAATCATTATGTAAAGACTAACAGAATGTTGGCCTTTATCTCAAGGAGGCTACAACAAAGATATGTGCACATGATGCTACAGTTGTAGAGCTCTGGGTAAACCCCTGCTGTATTCAATTTGCCTCATGATGGCCTGAAGAGGAGATGCATTGTAGATTCTCCAGAATTCTACAAGGATTGAAAGGGTTATACGAGGACAGTTTACATTCCCATGAAAATGGAAAACTAAAAGGGGGATCTAATTGCAGTGTTTATGATGAGTTAAGGATTTAATAAGGCATATGAAAAACTATGTCCTGAACAATGGGAGCTCCTTACCATACTGCAGCTTGACTATCTGATATTGGGAATCTTCACTCTGGAACCCTTTTACCTACTCTCGCACCATTTCCACACTCTCCACTAACACCCAGCACCCCCCCCCCCAAAACAAAACACAAAAGTTCTGTGGAGGCCGGTGGTCAGCTGAAAGTTTCAAAACTAACACTAGCCATTTTTTTTTTCTCTTTTGTTTGGTGAAGGTAACTAAGAAACAGGGAACCAGGCAGGTAAATAGAATTCAAGTACAGAGCACTCAGGGTCTAAGTGAGCAATCAGGTTGCCAAATGGTCTTCTCCCATTGCTAGACTGGTGATATATGGAATCAACAGCATGGACCTTCCCTCGCTGTCCAGTGAACAGGAGCACCTGTCGGCCAATAAAGTAGCCAGGCTGATGATAAAGTGTATTCTGCCTTGCGTTCTAGTGAGGAACGATTCATCTTGATGACACACAAACTCTGTCAGCAGTCAAACTCTGCCTGATCTCGGGCCACCTTCTCACACATCTGTCTCTGACCGTGCTGTTAGTGGGTCGACTCTATCCTGTTTGGGAGTTGGGGTTTGAACGGTTCAGCAACTTTCACCCATAACTAAATAGAAGGGTACAATGACTGACCAGTCGGACGTTCTACAGCAGCGGGTCAGTGGGGAGTAATCGGGAAGAATAGTCATGCTTTTCTTTACAGACATTAAGATTAAAAGCAATATTTTGCTTCTAACTGTATCAATTAAGGTAGAGTTGACTAATTTTTACGTAAAACTAGGTTGACTCATTGCAGTCTTCGTTAAAAAAATGAAAATAACACAGCCTTGAAATAATACCCTTAATAGTTACCAACTGCTTAAAATTATTCGAACTTAGGTAAGTTAACCTTGGCACTGTTTCCAATATTGTGTCCAACCCATTGCTCACTCCTTGAGCTCAAAGACATCAGGAAGCTATTTGATCAATGTACACTCAGTCATGTCCTAATCTGTTCATAACCACATGTGCATTTTCCAGCCAGGGCCAACTAGACATTAGCAATGGTTAGAACAGACTGATTCTTCCCTCCCCTAGTCTCAGAGCTACTCTAGTCAAAAAGAGGACACGGAATGGCGATCAGATCATTCGTTCTAGCCTGGGATCCTCTCGTCACTGTTCCTGACACTGCTTTGACTCAAGCCGTCAAAAGGAAGAGCCTTCACTGTCCATTTAATCTGGACTCGGAGTGTGAAAACAGCCCCAAAATACACAGCGTTAAACTCACACATCAGCGTGGTCTACCAGAAGATCTCTGCACTCAGCCGGGTCATTCCAGAAAGACAGAAAGGCTATGGAGAACAGGCATGTAATGTCATACACAGACCAAGAGACACAGAGTAAATACAATTCACTTTATCAAAGGGTTTTCATTCACAAAATGTATACGTTTGGGCTATAGATATACAAGTAGCAAATGAGGCCAAAGGAAAAAAAAAATCTTACTAGATTTTAGTGCCCCTCCAATACTGTTGATTAAAAGCTAACCAGATGATTGCCAGAGTGACTGCTGGATTTGGGACTGTGCTGTACTCTTGGATAATGTGCAGAGAAATCCAGCATCGACACTTGGTTTCTACATGACTGGCAGACACGTGACAAGTAAACGCTTGGGCCAGTTGGGCACTTGGCAACCATGCACAACATGTCGGTGTGAAATCCTGTTACTTGCTTCAAGGTAATACTTGTGTAATGGGGGCCGGGGCCAGGGCAGGGGACAAGACTTTGTAAATAACAAGGGAAAACGTTTCGGTCCTGACCCTATTTTCAGTTGCACCACGTTGGCAGACCACTGCTATGTCAAAGTGAATTTTTGTTACACAGGACTTTTCCTCAACCTTCACCTGCGTTTTGAGGAGTCTTGGCCCACGTGAAAACTGCAAGCCATGTGACACAGGGAGACACGACTGAAAATAGTAACTTAGTGGAAACGTTGCCCATTATCAAAGAGCCTGAGCACCCTACACACATCAATGGTTTCAGTACTAAAACCTGCAGTTCATAACTGGAGACCTGCAAGTTACCAAAGTAAGGCAAACATAGGTAAACAAGTGTAGAAACAGAAACAAGATTTGTTAGAAATCCCTCCCCGATCCCCAACGATATTCTACTGTTTCACTGCAGCGTTCCGTTGCCAAGTCTGTCTGAGGTAGCGCTGACCGAAGGCTTGCTTGGCAACGGAAGCTAGCATCATAAAATAGTGCAGTAGTAAAAGTAACTAGACCAGGAAGTGGAGGCATCAGCCCCGATCAGGTCGTAGGTGGAGTCCCGTGATTGGTCCTGCAGCCTGTTGTCAGGAGTAATGATTGTAGAGAGGTGGGGCATGGAGAGTGCCATTCTGGAAATAGTGCTGTCGAGATGCCATGTACTCAGTGTAGCTGATTGTTACTTTCTCACTGCGGTACCTGGGCAGAAAGAAACAGAACTACAGCAAAACTTGTTTTAACCAAACCCCTTGATAAACCGACAAACGTTATACACCTCAGAGACACGCGATGTCCCCGAGTATTAATGCTGTGAATAAAGTATAACAGTGATGTGTGGTGCTGGAAAAGCACAGCCTGTCCTGATGAAGGGCTTATGCCCGAAATGTCGATTCTCCTGCTCCTCAGATGCTGCTGTGCTTTTCCAGCACCACACACTCGACTCTGATCTCCAACATCTGCAGTCCTCACTTTCTCCTGTAGCAGTGATGTGTTTACTCCCTGCATCACCTTTCCGTTACTGTGTGTTTCGACATCGATTTTAGGAGGTGCTTTGACGCTTTAACACAGACTTTGAGGCACGTTAATGTCTTGAAGCTTCAGTTGGTCAGGGGTTGACTGCAGTTTACGCGTACCTCTTGATTATCCAGAATACCCGGCGCACCCTGGGCCCCAAAAGTGCCAGTTATTAAAAACTTTGCTGTACGTTAATGTGGCTGCAGCTGGTTAGACTCAAAACAGGCGAATGGCACAGTTCATGTCCCTTCTGGAACGTGTCCCCTCCATCGTCAAGCCCTGCTCCCTGAAAACACTGAGTAATGATCAGATAGTAGCACAGATGCAAGGCTAGCCCACATTATGTTCCCAGAAGTAACTCTTTTCTTTCAGGGAGCCTTGGGGAGTGAATGTGAACAGGCTATAGAAATCATAATGAGATTCAAAGTGACCCCGATCCTTTAGGGAAGCAAGGATCCACAATTAAACTGTTATCCAGAGGATATTAGCAATGATTACTCTCTCTACCCTTGAGACCAGGAGTGTAATTGCAAACTGCTGCTCTCATGGAGGTTAGATAACATGTCACGAGAGAGAGAGATCAAATCGGATGGCATTGCCCAGATGACCTAAATCAATTGGCAGCTTGAAAGAAACTTCAACTCAGGTTCTCATGGAGTCACGGGGCTCAAATTCAGCTCCAGGAGCTGCCAGGAAAGTACAGATAGGGCCTTGACTCGGAATTCTAGTCCGATGACCAGCTGGATGCCAATGATTTCTCACCATATGGGTTGTGGGTGTTCTCCCACCTTATCGGACTAACGCCTATTCTTGGCTGGGTTTTGACGATGAAAGCAGCTTTCATCTTACAGTATGTCAGACTATTAGCATTAAACCCTTCCACTCTTTCCAATGGAGTGGCATGTGAAGATTCAAGAGGTGATCACTTTCAGAGAGGCAACTAGATTCAAGGCCCACATTGTTAAGTTAGAATTTTCATCTGCCGTCAAGAAACCTTTCCCATTGCTTTGCCATTTCAATCTTTCCCCCATTAGGTCAGCACCAAAAACCATGGATGATCAGTGACCACTGTGCAGCCAGATCTGAAACACTGACCTGCCTTTTGTCTTTTAACTATGCTGTTAAACCTGTTTGCAGGGTGATCATCCCATCTTTCCTGCTTACAATTTTGGGCATTTGAATGTTATTTCCATCTCTGCTTTCATTATTTGTTCCTTTCATATTGTTTTCTTCTCCTGTCTAACTCTCTAGCACAGGAGGGAAGGAGAGTTACTTCTATCCTTCAGCGAGCTTTGCTCAAGTGACCAAGACACCCTATGGATCCAACTTCACAGAACCGCTACAGCGCGGGAGATGGCCATTTAGAGTGGTGCTGGAAAAGCACAGCAGGTCAGGCAGCATCCGAGGAGGATGTTTCAGGCAGAAGGCCTTCATCAGGAATAAGGCAGGGAGCCGCCAGAGTGGAGAGATAAATGGGTAGGGGTGCGACTGGGGAGAAGGTAGCCAAGAGTACAATAGGTGATGGAGGTGGAGATGAAGGTGATAGATCAGAGAGGAGGGTGGAGCAGATAGGTGGGAAGGGAGATTGGCAGGTAGGACAGGTCATGGGGACAGTGCTGAGCTGGAAGGTTGGAACTGGGGTAAGGTAGGGGATGGGGAAACTGGTGAAGTCCACATTGATGTCCTGGGGTTGAAGTTTTCTGAGGTGGAAGATGAGGCGTTCTTCCTCCAGACATCTGGTGGTGAGGGAACGGCGATGGAAGAGGCCCAGGACCTGCATGTCCTCGGCAGAGTGGGGTGGGGTGGTTGAAATGTTGGGCCACGGGGCGGTTTGGTTGATTGGTGCAGGTGTCCCAGAGATGTTCCCTAAAGCGCTCTGCGAGGAGGCATCCAGTCTCCCCAATGTAGAGGAGACTATATGACTATCTGGTCAGGTCCATGTCCCCCTACAACCCACCCTCCCAACCTGGCACCTTCCCCTGCCATCACAGGAATTGCAAATCCTGTGCCCACACCTCCTCCCTCACCTCCACCCAAGGCCCTAAAGGAGCCTTCCACATCCATCAGAGTTTCACTTGCACATCCACCAATATCATATTGTATCCGTTGCTCCCGATGCGGTCTCCTCTACACTACGGAGACCGGACACCTTCTCACAGAGCGCTTTAGGGAACATCTCCGGGACACCCGCACTATCAACCCCACCGCCCCATGGCCCAACATTTCAACTCCCCCTCCCACTCTGCTGAGGGCATGCAGGTCCTGGGCCTCCTCCATCGCCGCTCCCTCAGTACCTGACGCCTGAAGGAAGAACGCCTCATCTTCCGCCTCAGAACACTTCAATCCCTGGATATCAATGTGGATTTCACCGGTTTCCTCATTTCCCCTGCCGCCCGCCTTACATCAGTTCCCACCTTCCAGCTCAGCACTGTCCCCATGACCTCCCCTACCTGCCAATCTCCCTTCCTACCTATCCACTCCACCCTCCCCTCTGACCTATCACCATTATCATCAATCCCATCCACTTATCACACTCTCAACTACCTTCCCTCCAGCCCCACACCCCTCCCATTTATCTCTCCACCCCGGAGGCTCCCAGCCTCATTCCTGATGAAGGGCTTTCGTCCAAAACTTCGATTTTCCTGCTCCTCGGATGCTGCCTGACCTGCTGTGCTTTTCCAGCACCACTCTAATCTCGACTCTGATCTCCAACATCTGCAGTCCTCACTTTCGCCTATTTGGCTCATTGTGCCTATCTATGGCATGGTCTATGGCAACTGGAACATAGAAGACAATGTTCCAAGGTTTCGATATTTCCTTGAGTGGGGGATGCTCAATAGCTAGAATAGGAGATTGACCACATCGTTACCTGTTCTGAGAACAAGGTTAAGGGAGGTTTATCCTGCATCCAAACTGGTTTACAATTCACCCAGCTGTGCTTCCTAACTTAGTACTGTAGCTTAGTAGGAGAATCCCGTCATACCCCTCCAAGCCAGAGTTTGAAGAGTTGAATTCCACTCCAGACAACTGGTCACAAAGCCAAGGGTGACGCTCCTCTGCTGCACTAAGGGAGTGCAATACGGTCAAAGGTGACAGCTTTCAATCTCCTTGTCCATTGAAATAGACGCAAGTTATTCCACACTTACTCACACAGCAGAGTTCCTCCTGTGTCCTTATCCCTTGACCATTATCACCAATTTAGTCATGGATTTTCGGTCTGTTTGAGACATCTTACTGTACCTGATACGTTTTCCTGTATTATAACAGTGAATACATTTCAACAGTACTCTGTTAGCTCGGGTATGCTTTGAGGTGCTCTTTTGTTAATATTAAAAGGTTTGTAGAAGAAGCTACATCCTTCACCTAACCGAGAGTATACCTGCTCTCACCGAGCCCTCCCTGAGACAGCCTCAAATGGGGCCTCACAATAATTGAAGCAGCGCTCCTGAGCACCATCACCCAGGACACTCGAAACAACAAGCAACATCAAAATCTCAGAAACCCAAACTGAAAAACAACCACAGAGCAATCTATAGGCATCTCTGAAAATCGAGGGTTCCAAACACATTGCAACAAAGAAATAAGCTTGAAAGGGACCATTTCATTTTAGGTAAGGTCATCTTTGTAGTTTGTCTGATCTACTTTTCTACCTCAACTTAAAAAGAAATGTATTGTTTAGTCACCATAACCTGTATGACAGAGTGTCAACTGTGATGTTTTCAGAGTGAAGAGGAAATTCTATAGCAGCTCCAGTACACACAACACAACTGCAAAGCAGTTAGTTTTCTGGGCTCCAGGATTATATTCAGGGAGCACAACGGTGTTACATCAGTGAGGACACTGCTACAACTGTTCCGAGGCAAACAGTCCCATAACATATTATAGCTGCCTCAAAACAGTTGGGGAGTCAGGGGCATGCATACCTGAACAGATTTCAATTCCCTTGTGAACTCCCCCACTGAAACAATGAACATCTTTCCCACCCTAAAACCTGTTACTCCTAAAACTCTTTGGTGGCGCAATAAACGGCCCCAGGATCCAAGATCCAAATTAGCAACTGACTTCACTTCTGGCAGTAAAACTCAAGCGAGAAAGGTGGTCACTTGGCCAACTGCAGATGCTCCATAATCAACTCGGGACAAGGATGTGATTGAAATGCAAAACCAAACCTGAACAATAAAAAGGACTTCATCCCTCTCAAATTACTGATACCTTACCTACTTCATTAGGAGCCATGGCCAATATGCAACCAAGTTCTGTACTTCCACGTAATCCATCTCTGATGCACATATCTTATTGGCCTCCAAGCCTGATAACACCGTTTAGAATAAACCGGTTTACTGTGTTACTCACCTGGTCAGCTTGATTGCTTTCCTGAACTCGTTTGTGATTGGAGCTTTGTAACCACCTTTTCTCAGAAGAGAGTCTATGGTCTGAATCTGGTCCCAGTCTGCAAGACAAGCACACACACACACACAGGTAGTGCCAGGGACATGGATTGGCACCATGATATCAGCAAAAGCCTGTAATGAGGTTCCTACACCAGTTAAAATGGCAACACACAAGTTCATCTCCCCAAAGTAACAAACTAAATGTCACCCACAGGAAGGGAGTGAACTGATGGGAGGGGAAGTTTTGAACACTGCCAGGGTGGTAGTCGCATTCACCGTTCAGAATGGAGTGTCCATGGCAGGGGGGGGGGGGGGGTGTTGAATGCTGTCAGAAGTGGATAGGTGGTCACTGGTGTCAGGAGAGGAGGAGGAATGCATGAGGTGAACATCAGCTCACAGGAGGGAGCTGCACATCAGCTGATTCATTTAGAAAACTCCTCAGTAGTCTTGACATCTGTTAGGAAACGCTCAATGCAAATCCCAGTGTAATCCAGGGTCAATAGGGGGGGCAAACAGTCCCAAGTCTGGAAACTACCCTCATACAGCACTGTCCTGAGGAACCAAGCAGGGTAAAACCAGCAACTGGAACTCCAAACTTCCAGAGTAAGTACGGCACATGCGCACGCTGGGTTTTCCTCAGTTTCAGGAGGCAAACCAGGGAGTTACATTGAGCAATTTACCACCAATCCACTGGAAACGTTAATGTTGCTTCTCTATTACCAAACTATTGGCCTTCAACAATGCACCAATGGTTAGCAATCACCCTTTAAGGACAATCCCAAGGCATTTTATACAAATTAGAAGCAAGGTAGCTAGGGAAAGGGTAGGTCCACTCAACGACAATGGAAGGAATTTATGCGTGGAGCCAGAGGAAGTGGGTGAGGTCCTTAACAAATACTTTGCGTCAGTATTCACTATCCACTATGTCTTTTGAGTGTGTCAGGATGGTAACGTTAGGGTACGGCAATATGAAAAAGGTGGAGGTTTGGATGTTTTGAAAAGCATCAAAGTAGAAAAATCTCCAGGACCTGATGGGATCTATCCCAGAATGCTGAGGGAGGCAGATGATTAAACTGCTGGTGCCCAGAACAAAATCCTCATTAGTCACAGAAGAGGTCCCAGAGGACTGGAGAATAGCCAACATGGTTTCTTTGTTTAACAGGGGCAACAGGGATAATCCGGGAACTCTCAGGTCAGCGAGTCTTACATCAGTGGTAGGGAAATTACTGGAGAAGATTCTTAGGGACAGGATTTGCTCACATTTGGTAAAATACAGTTAGTAGCGACAGGCAGTATGGCTCTGAGTGGGGAAAGTCATGTTTCTCAAAAGTTTTAAGGAAGCAACAAAGATGACTGATGAAGTCAGGGCAGTAGATGCTTTCTGTATGGACTTCAGCAAGGTCTTTCACAAGGCCCCTCTTAGCAGGCTTATACAAAAGATAAAGTCACAAGGGATTCATGGTGAACTGATAAGCTAGACACAGAACTGGCTTAGTCATAGAAGCTACAGTGACCATGGAAGGGTATTTTTTTTAGATCCACTGGGATCACTGCTGGGACCTCTGTTGTTTGTAATATATATTAATGATTTGGGGGAGAATGTCGGTGGCCTGGTTAGTAATTGAGGATGACACAGACTGGAGGAGCTGTTGATCGTGAGGTGGATTGCCAGAGGACACTGTAGGGTATTGATAGGCTAAGAGACGTGGGTGGAGAAATGGCAGATGGAGTTTAATCTGGACAAATGCAAGGTAATGCATTTTGGAAGGTCTAATGCAGGAGGGGAGTATGCAGTAAATAGCAGAACCTTAATAGCATCGATGTGGGGAGGGACCTAGGCATACAGGTCCATAGTTCCCTGCTGGATAAGGCAGTCAAGAAGGCATGATTCTTTCATCAGTCAGGGCACATTGTATAAACATTGACAAGTCATGTTGAAGCTGTACAGAAATTTAGTTAGGCAACTTTTGGAATATTGCATACAATTCTGGTTGCCACACTACCAGAAGGATGCAAAGGCGTTGAAGGAGGTACAGAAGTGGTTTACCATCAATGCTGCCTGGTTTGCAGGGTATCAGTTATGAGGAGAGATTGGACAAACTTGGCTGTTTTTATTTAAACGTCAAAAGGACAACGGGCGACCTGACAGAAATTCACAAAATTATGAGGGGGCTTGGGTAAAATGGACAGTCAGAGTCTTTTTTCCCCAGGGTAGAAATGTCAATTACTAGGGACCATAGGTTTAAGATAGAAAAGAATAAGTTTGAAGGAAATGCGAGAGACAGGGTGTTCTCTTTTTACAGACAGAGGGTGACAAGTGGCTGGAATGTGCTGCCACAGGTAGTGGTGGAAGCAGATACAATAGCAACATATAAGATGCATCTTGACAGGTACGTGAATAGACAGGGAATACAGGGATGCATAATGTACAAGCAAAATGTTTTTAGTCCAGCAAGGCATCATGTGTCGGCGTTTTCTTGATGGGCCGAAGGGCCTGTTCCTGTGCTGTACTGCTCTTCATTCTTTCCTGGCCCTCAATAAACACACGCAGAAAAAGAGGGTTAATAAATTCACCAGGTTGGCATTCACACGTACCCTGTTCCTTGGCCACTTCTGGTAAGTACGTTGCTGTGCGTTTTGCTCCCTTTTCATTCACAAACTCTATCCGAATCCCATGTACTCCCACCTAAACACAGATTCAACTTTATTACTATGAGAAAACAAAAGACATATTACCAGCAATTGCTGCAAAAGCAATGCCATTTTACATACAGAAGACCTACACTAATCTGCTTTGCAAAAGGGTCAAGTGACTAACTGTTTATTTAAAACAAAACGGCCTTTGGGATGTCCTGTGCAGAACAGGGGCCATGCAGGGACCAGGGAAGCCCCAGGTGAATCCCATATTTGCTCAGCTAAGGCATTGGAAACTGCAAAATCATCAGCCCCAGATGCTCACCTCTCAATTTTTCAAGACGCAAGCAACTCAAATCAAATTAAATTTAACCCTTTAAACCCTGGTGTCCTCCATGTGAATTTTGTTTTCGGTATATCTGCTCCAAAGCCAACATTCTTCCCATGGCTCAGTACCTGAAAAAAATACCTGAAATCACTTCTGGTAACCAGGTGGGGGTCAGGCCGAGGTGGCTCTGGAGAACTGGAGCAGCATTTCCTCTTTCTGATGTGACAACTGTCTTGGAGATGAAGGGAAACTTTCCAGTTGCCTTTCTTCATTAGTTGATATCTATGCACTAGTTTTTGGTACTTTGTGTACACAAATTCCTAATTAAATCCTGTTGCTCCTCTACCACATGCAGTGTGGCTGCACTGTGAACATATTCTAACTTATCTTTCTCAGATTCAAAACAGATGACCTTCCATTTCCCCACATTGAATGTATCAGCCACAGTTTGGCCCACACATGATCTGTCACTATGTTTTTCTAATGTCTTCCACAAAACTTGTTGCGTAACTTTGTGCAATCTTGGATATAAAATCAAGATTCTGATCATTAATGAGCCTCATTGTTGGTTAGGTGCAACAATTAAGCATCTGAATTCTCATTTTGAGGTAAGTATTGTCCCAACAGTGAACTTGCAGGTCACTCTGGTAAGAAACCCATGTCCAATCTCAGATATCTATCATTGGAGCTATACGCCCCCCCACCTACATATCCCAAACTCTCACAACATTGTTTTAAACAACAGCACCGGGAGTGCACAAACAAGTCACCAGTCACACCAGCAGAACTGGAGAGTGTGGCTTGACTGACTGCTTTAGTAAAATAAAATAAAGAATTGATGAAAATCTAAAACACACAAAACCAGAAATTGCTGGAGAAACTCAGTGGGTCGAGCAGCATCTGTGGAGAGAGAAACAGAGTTAATGTTCAGTCCTGGAACTCCATTGACCATCCTTCAGTAAAAATGCTTGAAAATGAAGAAAATTAATACTTCCAAGATGTACATGGAAATCAGGAGGCAGTGAGAGGACACGTCAGCTAAATCCAGACTTTTTTGAGAGAAAAGATAATTATTGTTCACAGTCAGGGAATACAACTGAGCCACCTAGTGGTTGTATTACAGCACAGCAATTGGTTGGTCTCTTTTAACACTCGCTTCTGAAAGTGGAGTCAGGCCGTTGCTGACTTTGGGAAAAGGGTTGGGAAAGATTGAAATCGGATCTCCCTGTTGTTAGGTGAAGTGACAAACTACCATTGTTTCATTCTGTAGATTGAGCACCAATTTTGGACCGCAACCTACGGTGGCTCAGTGGTTAGCATTGCTGCCTCAGTGCCAGGGACCCAGGTTCAATGCCCGCCTCAGGAAACTGCCTGTATGGAGTTTGCACGTTCTCCATGTGTCCGCATGGGTTTCCTCTGGGCGCTCCGGTTTCCTCCCACAATCCAATGATGCGCAGGTTTGGTGAATCGGCCATGCTAAATTGTCTATAGTGTTAGGTGCATTATTCTGGATTAGTGGTGCTGGAAGAGCACAGCAGTTCAGGCAGCATCCAAGGAGCTTCGAAATCGACGTTTGGGGCAAAAGCCCTTCATCAGGAATAAAGGCAGTGAGCCTGAAGCGTGGAGAGATAAGCTAGAGGAGGGTGGGAGTGGGGAGAAAGTAGCATAGAGTACAATGGGTGAGTGGGGGAGGGGATGAAGGTGATAGGTCAAGGAGGAGAGGGTGGAGTGGAGAGGTGGAAAAGGAGATAGGCAGGTAAGACAAGTCCGGACAAGTCATGGGGACAGTGCTGAGCTGGAAGTTTAGAACTAGGGTGAGGTGGGGGAAGGGGAAATGAGGAAACTGTTGAAGTCCACATTGATGCCCTGGGGTTGAAGTGTTCCAAGGCGGAAGATGAGGCGTTTTTCCTCCAGGTGTCTGGTGGTGAGGGAGCGGCGGTGAAGGAGGCCCAGGACCTCCATGTCCTCGGCAGAGTGGGAGGGGGAGTTGAAATATTGGGCCACGGGGCGGTGTGGTTGATTGGTGCGGGTGTCCCGGACATGTTCCCTAAAGCGCTCTGCTAGGAGGCGCCCAGTCTCCCCAATGTAGAGGAGACCGCATCGGGAGCAACGGATACAATAGGTGCATTAGTCAGGGGTAAATATAGGGTAAGGGAATGGGTCTGGGTGGGTTACTCTTTGAAGAGTCAGTGTGGACTTGTTGGGCTGAAGGGCTTGTTTGCACACTGCATGGATTCTACGATTTACAGTAGAAGCATTGGCAGGTTACCAGTTCTATGGGTGCATCTTTATATTGTCACAGAGTTTGGCCAGTTCTACGGATGTTTAAAACTAGAATGGTAACCTTATTTCTCCCCAGTGCTCAATCACCTGTGGAGATCTCTGCCTTTCAGGAGCTCACCAACTACGGTAATGGTTTAAAATTAATGAGCTATTTGGTGAAATAAAACTTCAGTTAAAACTATTTAACTACAAAGAAAGAGAGACAGTTACATAACCAGAAAGGACTTCATGTCTGAGCTTGTCTCGTATTCCATCAGTGGAAATAGCAGCTGACAACCATGCTGAGATCAAGCCTTTTTGCAAAACTTTGCATTAGCCAGTGTGCTGTCAACAATGGACGAGCGAGTTTTTCACAAGTATCAACGGAGATCTGGAGGGTACCCAAATTCCATGTTGCCCCCTTCACTTTGCTGCCTGGATTAACAATTATCAGTGGAATCTTGCAAAGTGAAGGAGAACAGGCACCTGACCTGTGGAATATCTATGGGAGAGGATGATATCAAGTAAGATTCCCTCACCTTTGGTAACTTATGGACGGTAGAAGAGGGGTTGACAGATGAAAGAAGAGCGTCATTAAGATATTTTCTAATCAAACTATTGGGAGATGTTATGAAACACCTCTGGAGCAGGTGGATCGTGAACCCAGGCCTTCTGGTTCAAAGATAAGGATACTCCCCCCACAACATCATTAACAATATCAGCTAAAATGGGAGACAGGAGGGCTAGTGGCCTGAAGTTCAAGATAGGGAGGATAGAAGGATGAGAAGCAAAGAGAAGGCAAGTGAAAAATGAGGGAGAACCTGCAGATTAATCCAGGACCAGAGTGCCTGGGCTCAGAAAGGCTGGTCAGGAGCCAGTGGGTACATGTGAATTGAGGGGAGATGGTAGTAGATGCAGATGCATTAATAGTCTCCATGCTGGAGAATGTTTTGAACACTAGATTAGAGAATCATGGCTAAACACTTTGCTGTTACATTAGGATCTATCATTACTAGCATTCTCATCCAGAAAACATGAGCTGGATTGGTTGGAAAGAATGAGTTAAGACAAATCAGCCTGGTCTGTTTGGTTCCATCAAAGTTGAGCTCTGATGTTGTGACCTTTCTATCCTACATCCCATGAGGTGTCCATGTATGCAATGGACATTAATTAGTGGTCAGCTACACCAATTCCCATTCCCCTAGTCTGTTGAAATATCCTGAGGCATTCAGCAGTACTTCCTCCAGAGTTTGTAGCTGCTGTACCACCTCATCCTGGAGGTGTGCAGCTGAGGTCAATGATTCAGTTTGGGTTCCTGTGAGGATATAACTTTATTCCAGTCAAATACTGGCATTTATCAGCAAATGGGAGACCCTCTTTGCCCTATTAGTAAATATTCTCAGCCTGCCTCAGAGAATCACAGTTTTATTTCCCAACTTTATTTTGCCAAGTCGAACATCGATTTCTGAGGCACATAGTCATCTCTTTGCTTTGTAGAAAAGTGACAAGATCCACGTTCAGTCACTGTTGGGGTCTCCAAGGGTAAATTTGTCTGCATCATGGTTTTTCAAAGTCTTTTGCTATACTGAGCTCCAGAGGTTGTATGATAGTAACTCCCCTTGACAGCAAGGCCACATTTGAGTCTAGCATCAAGGTGTCAACGCAAAGGTAGGGTCTATGATAAATCAGAGTCAAATGTGACAAAAGGAAGATTGTTGTTGTTGATGACGACTTATCCCTTCAGGAGTTCTTCCAGAGTGTGTCCTGGGCCCAAATATCTTCAGCTGTTTCATCTTTAACCTTCTTCCATCACGAGTTCTGACGTGGGCAAGTTTGCTGATGATGACAACATTCTGCACTCTTCGCAACTCCCACAATGAGGGAGCCCATGTCAAAATACAGCAAGAACCTGGACAGCACCCAGGTTTGGGTTGATATATGGCAAGGAACATTTGTTAAACAGGTGGCAGGCAATTACCATCTCCACTAAGGATATATCTAACCACTGCACTTAGACATTCCGTGGCATTAGCATCAGTGAATACCCTAACCTGAAGGTAACCATTGACCAGAAATTACACAAGTGGTTACAATAGCAGGTTGGAAGCTGGGAAACCCTCAGCCAGTAACTTATCACCTGACTCCTAGAGTGCACTATATACAAGATTCAAGCCAGGAGTGGGTGTCTCACTTGCCTGAACAGTTCCAATAACACTCATGAAGCTTGGCACTATCCAGGACAGAGTAGCCTGCTTGAATGGGAGCACATCCATAAAACATTCACACTCTCTCCATCACTGACATACAGTGACAGCAACCTGCACCATCTCCAAGATGCACTACATCAAGGCTCCTTAGACAGTAGCTTTGCAAACCCATAACCAATACCATCGAGAACACCACCACCTGCAAGTTTCCCTCCAAGCCACTCAAACTCCTAACTTGGAAAAACATTGCCATTCCTGCAGTGTCACTGGGTCAAAATCCTAGAATCCCTCTCTAACAGCATTGTGGGTCTACCTACACCAAATGGATGGTAGTAGTTGAAAGCAAGTAAAGATGGGTAATAAATGCTGGCTCAAGTAGCAAACGACCCATGAATGAACGAATTGGCTGACCATCTAGTTCTTATCTCTTAAAGAGTTAAGTAAACAGGAATCTGACTAGCATTCTGCACTGATGGATTACGCAATTTTAATTAGAAGAAAGTACAGCACCTTCCATGTCTTCTGGATGTCCCAAATCCCTTCAGAGCCAGTTTGGAAACATGGCTACCATTGGTATGTAGGGAATTACAATTGTTAGTTTGTGCACAGCAAGATCCAACAATCAATAAAGTATAAATTAATAGACAGTTTATTTTGAACTGAATTGACTGAGAGGACTACTGACCAGGATGAAAGCATTTCCCAACTGCTCTTCAAATACTACCCACTGTTTCTGACAGAACAACGTTGCCTCAGTGCTTTGCTGAAGTATCAGCATGGAATGGGTGTACAATTCTCAGGACCAGAGCTTCAGCACATGACCTTCCCTTTCAGAGGCAAGGCAGTGTCCAACTGAGGCAAGGCAGATACAGCTAACTAAACATGAGCAGTACGCTCTGAGTCAGAACTAGGAGACATCCCCATCAGCATGATTGCACACTATAAGGGAGACAACAGGAATCTAAAAAAAAAGGGTTGTACAGATTTCCAATTAGTTTGATTTCGAAGAATGGGAATGGGCTTTCACGCAGCAACAGCCATAATGAAACGACCCTTCTGGAATGTGCACGAGAGAAGGACAAAAGTCACTGCCCTGGTTTAAATGCTTCAAATACCAGAAAGATTCCTGCACCCCAAGACAAATCTATTCTAGAACAACTCAGCACTTACAAGGAATGGAGAAACACTTCCCATTTAATTCCCCACCCGCCTGCCTCAGCCTTCAGAGGTGACAGTAAGTTTGAACTGGAATTCCATTACCTCCCAGTCCAGGTAATCACTGGCATCTTCGAAATTAGTGAGCAGCGAAACAGAGCAGAAGAGTTTGGGAAGTTCCTCACGAGTCAGCGGGGGGAAGCGGCTGTCCTTAAGAGCACTGCGAGGAGAAAAAGGTATCGACAAGATCAGGCTGGAAATTAAAGACTACTGATAGAACATGACCCATTTTCTACATAAAAGGAAAGCCAAGAAACTGGTCATGATAACGTGTGGGATCTGTTATAATCCAGAAAGACAAATGGTGAAATACAGAATCAAATCTTTATACATATATTCACAGAGTAGCACAATAAAAGCATAAATCCCCAAGCTCAACCACCACTGTTTCAGTCGGAATCTATGACAGTAATTCAAGTGAATCATTACCAACAGAGAAGCATGGCAGCAGGAGTAGACCATTCAGCCTACCAAGTTTGTTCTGCAATTAAATGGAAGCCCAGCTGATCATCCATGCCCATGTTTGTTTTCCTCCATCTACACTACTCCCATATCTCTTTAAATTATTGGCCATCAGAAATCCATCACTCAACCACTACTTTAAATATTCTCAAAGACTGAGTTTCCACAGTCCTCTGGGATAAACAGCTACAAAGATTTACAACCATGAGTAAGAAGATTTCATGTCTCGGGATTAAACAGTATCCATCATTCTTTAAAACTCCTCACAATACAAGCCCTCAATCTCTCTTCATAGGACAGTTCCATCATTGCAAGAATGAGCTTTTGTTGCACTCCTATGGCAATATCCTTCCTGAGGTAAAGAGACCAAAACTATACACAGTATTTCAGGTGTGGTATAACCAAGGTTCTGTACAATTGAAGCAAGACTTTATTACTCCTGCACTCAAGTCCCCTTGGAATAAGGGCTAACATACTATTAACCTTCCTAATTGTTTGCAGTATCTGCACGTTAACCTTCAATCACTGACAGACAAAAACACCCAGGTCCCTTTGTACACCAATATTGTATAATCCCTTCCCATTTCACAAATACTCTGAACATCTGCTCCGTTTATCAAGGTGAATAAACTCACATTATGCCACAATGTTTTCCATCTGCCACATTCTTGGTCACTCATTAAATCGATTTAAACCCTCTTGAAGCTTCTCTGCATGTTTCTCAGAGCACTCATTCCCACACAACTGTCTGGCACGTACAAACTTGGAAATGTTGCACTTGGTCTCCAGATTCAAATCATTGATATGTATAATGAACAACTGGAGACCAAATACTTGATCTTTGTGATACCCACAGCCTGCCAACACAAGAATGATCTGCTTATTCTTTGTCTTCTATCTCTTAGTTAATCCTTCATCCAGAGCAGTACATGATTACCTTCTATCTCAAGGGCTTGAATTTTGATGACGAATCTCCTGTAGGTGATTTTATCAAAAACATTCTGAAACTCCTAGTAAAATACATCTACTGATTTCCCTTCATAATTCTGTTAGCAGCATCCTCAAAACACTCAAACGTTGCTGAACACAGAGACTTTGGAGTGCAGGTTCATAGCTCCTTCAAAGTGGAGTCGCAGGTAGATAGGATAGTGAAGAAGGCGTTTGGTATGCTTTCCTTTATTGGTCAGAGTATTGAGTACAGGAGTTGGGAGGTCATGTTGCAGCTGTGCAGGACATTGGTTAGGCCATTTTTGGAATATTGCATGCAATTTTGGTCTCCCTCCTACCAGAAGGATGTTGTGAAACTTGAAAGGGTTCAGAAGAGATTTACAAAGATGTTGCCAGGGTTGGAGGATTTGAGCTATAGGGAGAGGCTGAACAGGCTGGGGCTGTTTTCCTTGGAGTGTTGGAGGCTGAGGGGTGACCTTCTAGAGGTTTACAAAATTATGAGGGGCATGGATAGGATAAATAGACAAAGTCTTTTCCCTGGGGTGGGGGGGGAATCCAGAACTAGAGGACATAGGTTTACAGTGAGATGGGAAAGATATAAAAGAGACCTAAAGGGCAACTTTATCACACAGAGGGTGGTGTGTGTATGGAATGATCTGCCAGAGGATGTGGTGGAGGCTGGTACAATTGCAACATTTAAAAGGCATCTGGATGGGTATAGGAATAGGAAGGGTTTGGAGGGATATGGGCCAGGTGCTGGCAGGTGAGACTTGATTGGGTTGGGATATCTGGTCAGCATGGACGGGTTGGACCGAAGGGTCTGTTTCCATGCTGTACATCCCTATGACTCGAAATATGCTTTCCCATTCACAAATCTGTGACAACTATGCCCAATCAGATCATTAATATCCAAGTGTCCATTAATCACAATCTTTTCCTTCTAATGATCAACATTCCCACTGATTTTTCTTCCTTGGCTGTGGAATTTCTAGGTCCTTGCACAGCAGCGACTTCGAGAAGCAGAAGTCTTTCAAATCTTGATATATCGCCATGGACAGGGGCTTTCCTGTGGCTGTGCAAATGTAAGCTTTGCGGGAACTTTGCTACTGATGCAAGGCAAACAGCTTTGTCGTTCCCCCCACATTCTTAGATTGTGGTGTGACATTTGCTTCCTTCCAATATGCAGCAGCCAATCACAAATCGATAGAATTTTGAAAGATCCATTCAATATCTCCACAGCTACCTCTTTCAACACTCTGGGATGGAAACTATCAATCTCTGAGGACTTAGTGACCTTCAGTTCTATTAAGTGCTCCAACACTACCTCCTTACTATACTAATTTCCTTCAATTCCCTTGGATCTCTAATACTGGGAGATTCCTTGTGCCTTCCTCAGTGAAAACAAACACCAAGTAATGAATTAGGTTGTCTGCCATTTCTCTTTCCCCATGATAAGGTCTTCCGACTTTGCCTGCAATGCGCCCACAGTTGTCTTAGCCAAATATTTTCTTCTTACATATCTACAGAAGCTTTTGCAGTCCACTTTTATGTTTTTTTTGCTAGTTCACATTCATATTCTATTCTCTCAGTTTCTTGGTTCTTCTTTGCTATATTCTAAAAGCCTCCCAATCTTCAAGTTTAATATTATTGCTGGCAACTTTAGAAATGTCTTCTTTTAATCTTGTATAATCCATAATATCCTTTGTAACTCATTAACTTTTTGGATGTTTTTTGCATCTTGAAGGAATGTACAAGTTGCTGTAAACAATGTAATGATTCCTGAAAACTATCCAATGCTTTTGGAGAAGATCCCTTTATGCATTTTTTTCAAATACACCCCTGCCTATTAGCTCCTCATACCCTGAATTTTGTCTGTTCTTTTGTTCCAATTTAACTTCAGATTGGACTACCTCACTTTCAAACATAATACAAAATTCTATCATGTTATGGCCTAAAAAAAGGCTCCTTTATAGCTAGATTATTAATAAACCCTCTTGCATTACAGAATATTACACACAAAATAGCTTATTCTTTTGTTAGGTCTCCAACATTGTATTCTAGAAAACCTGTTACTAAAACACTCCAGAAATTCATCCTCTATAGCTTTTGTGCTCACTATGTTTACCCATTCTAAATGCAGATTGAAGCCATTCCTGATTACTGTATTGCTCATGCGACATGCTTCTCTAATCTCCTGGTTCATACCATGCCCACACTACTGTTTGGTGGTCTATAAACAACTCCTGATGAAGGGGTTATGCTCGATAAGTCAACTCTCCAGTTCCTCGGATGCCGCCTGACCTGCTGTGCTTTTCCAGCACCACACTTTTTCTGATCTCAAACATCTACAGTCCTCACTTTCTCCTATAAGCAACTCCTACCAATGTTTGCTGCCACTGGCCGTTTATTAGCTCACACAAGCAGATTCCACGTGTTATTCTTCTGATTTGACTTCACTAACATTCTAATCCTGTCCCTTTATTATCAGTGCCATGTACTTTTCTGCCTTCCCTTCCTAAATATTGAATATCCATGAATATTCAATTCCCAGTCTTGGTAACCCTGCAGCTATGTTTCCATAATGGCAATTAGATCACACCCATTTACCTCTATTTGTGGTTTTAAATCATCTACCTTTTGTGTCCGTTCAGGTAAATGGTCCTTCAATTTGCCTTTTGGAAATTATTCCACACTAACAGGGTGATGGTTATTGACTCAAACATCCATTAAATACCAGGAATTTGTTTCTTTCAGTACAAAAGAACAACCCCCACCACCTCACCAAAGCAAGGGATGCAGTAGTTTCTCTCTTCCCCACCCTTGAGATGAGACCTAGAGTAAACTACTTTCAGTCAGGAGCTAAACAGGGTTACATCTCCCTAAACATTGGCTGCAGCACAGCTCATTAAATCAAGAACTGCAGAACGTCTGGCTACCTACTCCAGTCAGAAGTGCTTGGGTTACCTTCCGTACCAACCACTGTACAGGTCATCTTATGCGCCCCATCTGCTACTTTGCCAACTACTAGAGGAGTGAAATGCAGACTCTAACGTATATATGTCCACAGATACACGGACATCCAAAAGTTCCATTTACATCACAATGCATGAAATTAACTATTATCCAAGCTATTCTTAAAAAATACACAGCACAGATATTTAGTACTAGTACATGCCAATGTTTATACATCACACAGATTATACTAATACAAAACAAAGCAGTATAATTTCACACTACTAGGACATACTTTATGCCCCCATCTTGAATTTATTTTTTCAAATTATTACTTAGAGAGCTTAAAAGTTCTTACCTGGTAAGTGTGTATTCCCTGAGTCCTGAATGGAGGTTCATGGCAGAGAAGGTCCCAATGCAGCCTCGCAAACGTTTATCTCGGCCCATCTTCCACGTTACAAACAATGGGCTACAAAACACAAAGCCATTCATTCCTACACAATAGAATCAGGTCGCAAGGATTGCACAGAACACAAACACCTGACACGAGACTCTGCTGGACAGATCAATCTAAAATGCAGACAGGAAGCCCAATGCCTCGAATACTGGATGATAACTGTGGTCCCTTGGGAGTTTTGGGTTAAGCTCAATAAATTTATTATTCTGACCTTAGCGGGATATTTGAGGCATAGGACCAAGAGCTCAGAGAACTTATACATTGCTGGTAATAACCTACAGCACTCAAATACAGGGATTATGCCAGCACATCAGAAATCTGGGATTAGCCAGGCAACTCAATATTCTTCAAGAACCTTGCAGCGATCATAGTGGTAGGATCTATATTCTGCTACTGCTGACATTTAAAATCTAATCTGGAAATATGCAAATCAGGCTACATTCCGGTACTATAAAACTTCACAAAAAACACATTTCAATATATATTTTCACACACGAATACTCTGGTATAATTCAGTACAGAACATACCCTACGACATCAGATATTCAGAATACAATCGATAACTGCAGAGATTCTGGTGCAGTACCTTGGGCAAAATATTGGTGGATTATTAAACTCTTATCTATTATGTATTTACAAGAGAATCACCTGTAACTACTTTGGCTCTACAAATATTCAGTATATAATGTGATGCTATCGATATGCTGATCCAATAGGCATAGAGCTCAGTAGGGATGCATTGTGGAGTATATGTACCCAACATATCTGGGTTCCTGGTTCAGTCTCCCAGATTGTCTGATTTTAGCCCAATCTCTCTAGAAACTCTGGAATTATTCTGACATTTGAAGACTGTTGTTACCTGGCATATTCCGGGATTTTGAGTATTACATCAAATATTATGGAATTAGGAATTATTCCAAATTTTCTGTGAAATGCCCCATGTTCTAAAATGATATGCCAAAGAAATCATTACTGGGGCATTAACTTGTTATTTTTACAATTTATATAAATGGATAGATTGGTAAATTTGCTGCTAATACAAATATAGGTAAGGAAGTAAGCTGTGAAGGGAAGTGAAGATTGGGGACAATATTTCATCCTCACTAACACTCAACACTGGAGCCCCCCAGGGGTCCGTACTCAGCCCACTACTGTGCACCCATGACTGTGTCGCCAAATATCAGACGAATACCATTTACAATTCACTGGTGACACCACCATGGTCGGTCAAATCTCAGACTACAAACAGAAGGTGGAAGACCTGGAAAAATAGTGCACTGAGAACAACTGAGCTCTCAATGCCGGCAAAACCAAGGAACTCATTACTGACTTTCAACAGGATGTTACTCATGCCCACCTACACATTAACAGCACAGAGGTGGAACGAGCAGAGAGTGCCAAGCTCCTGGGAGTGGTCATCCACAAAAAGCTTTCTTGGACTCTTCATGTGGACGCACTGGTTACAAAGGCCCAACAACGTCTCTTCTTCCTCAGGCAGCTGAGGAAATTTGACATGACGGTGAATACCCTTGCCAACTTTTATAGGTGCGCCATCTAGAGCATTCTGTCTGGATGTATGGCCACTGTACCATTCAAGATTGGAGACGGTTACAGAGATTGGTGAACTGGGCCCGGACAATCACAAAGACCAACTTCCCATCTATAGAATCCACCTACCAGGCCCACTGTCAAGGAAAGGCCACCAGCATTCTCAAAGATCCATCCCTCCCTGGCAATATTTTTCTACAACCTCTACCATCGGGGAGAAGGTACAGAAGCCTGAACACACACACCAGCCGGTTTTGAAACAGTTTCCACCCTGAGGTTCAAATACTGAATGGACTCACAAACTCTTAGCATTCGCCTGTCCCTGTGTTTTGGTTTTTGCCGCTGTTTACCTATTATTTACTTATCTATGCTACTTAACTCTGTGATCTGCCTGTATTGCTCACAAGACAAAGCTTTTCATAGGACATAGAAAAATACAGCGAAGTTCAGGCCCTTCAGCCCTCGATGTTGCGCCGACCGAAGCACATCCTTCTTCGCTGTCCACCACTCCACCGACTTTCGTATCATCCACAAACTTGCTCACAAGGCCTTCAAGCCCCTCCTCCAGGTCATTTATAAAAATGACAAACAGCAATGGTCCCAAAACAGATCCTTGTGGAACACCGCTAGTAACTGCACTCCAAGATGAACTTTTACCATCAACTACTACCCTCTGTCTCCTTCCAGCCAGCCAATTCCTAATCCAAACCTCTAATGCACCCTCAATGCCATACCTCCGTAATTTTTGCAGTAGCCTACCATGGGGAACCTTATCAAACGTCTTACTAAAATCCATATACACCACATCTACTGCTTCACCCTCGTCCACTTCCTTAGTCACCTTCTCAAATAACTCTAAGGTTTGTGAGGCACGACCTGCCCTTCACAAAACCATGCTGACTATCCTTGATCACATTATTCCTATCCAGATGCTCATAAATCCTATCCCTTACAATTCTCTCTAAGACTTTGCCCACAACAGAAGTGAGACTCACTGGCCTATAGTTACTAGGGCTGTCCCTGCTCCCCTTCTTGAACAAGGGGACCACATTCGCTATCCTCAAATCCGCTATCCTCCCCTATTCACTGTGCCTCGGTACACATGACAATAAATTCAATTCAATTCAATTCATTGTAGATAGGTTAAATGGGTAAAGATTTGGCAAATGAACTAAAATACCAGAAAACATTAAGTTGCACATTTCAGCAGGGAAGAGAAAAAATATTTGGAGATACCTGGGTATCCTAATGAAAGGATCACAAAAGATTAGCATGCAGGTACAGCAAGTAATCAGGAAAACTAATAACACATTAGTACTTATTACAAGGAACTGATTAAAAAGATAAGGAGGTTTACTTCAATTATAGATTTGGAGACACTCGTGTTGGACTGGGGTGTACAAATTCTCCACAACCACCTGATGAAGCAGCAGTGCTCTGAAAGCTAATGCTTCCAAATAAACCGGTTGGGCTATAACTTGGTGTTGAGTGATTTTTAACTTCAGTTATAGAGGCACTGCTCAGACCACGTGTACAATACTGACCTTTAAAGAAGGATACAGAATTGGAGGAATTTCAGAGACGCTTTGCTAATGGGTGGGCTGTCATACGATGAATCATTGGATAGACTAGGATTGCGTCCACTGGAGGTTATAAGACTGAGAGGAGATTTGATTGAAGGCCACATGTTCCTACAGAGTTTTGACAGAGCGCATGTAGAAAGAATGCTTCCTCTTGTGGAAGAAACTAGAATTTGGGATCACTGATTAAAAGTGAGAGGTTCGTCCATTTAAACCAGAGATAAACAGGTTGAGCGTTTTTGAAACGGTCTTCTCCAAAAGGCAATTGAAGCAGAGTCTTTGAATGGTTTTTAAGGCAGAATCAGATTAATCCTTGACAGGCAAGAGGGCGAATGGTGATGATGGTGAAAAGCTTTCGGGAATAAACAGGGATGCAGACTAATCAGATCAGTCATGATCTTGTTGAAAGGCTGAACAGCTGAGGGAAGTTCCAAGTTACTTCCTCCTGCTCCTAATGTGTACATTTGTATATTCCAAGACTGCCTAGTATGTCAGGTATTCTGGAATTAACCTGCATGTTAACTTTAAGAGAATCCTGAACTCTGCCTCCCCCCAAGCTTGGGGCAGTATGGTGGCTCAGTGGTCAGCACTGCTGCCTCATAGCGTCAGGGACCCGGATTCAGTTCCACCTTTGGGTGACTGTCTGTGTGGAGTTTGCACATTCTCCTTGTGTCTGTGTGGGTTTCCTCCGGGCGCTCCGGTTTCCCCCCCTCAGTCCAAAGATGTGCAGATTAGGTGGATTGGCCATGGGAAATTGCCTGTAGTATTCAGGGATGTGCAGGATAGGTGGATCAGCCCTGGAAAATACCCTGGGGTTGAGTCTGGGTTCAGCATGGACTCAATGGGCTGAATGGCCAGCTTCCACACTGTAGGGATTCTATGAATCTATGACACTAAGTCCCCTTGTGTTTTAGAATTCTGAAGCCTTTCCCCATTTAGAAAACAGCCTCTGTCTCTATTCTTCTTAGCAAAGTGCATAACCTCACACTTCCCCACAATGCATTCCATCTGCCATTTCTTAGTCCATACTCCTAACCTCACCAGGCCCTTCTACAGCCTCCCACTTCCTCAATACTACCTGTCCCTCCAATTATCTTTAAGTCATCTGCAAACTTAGCAACAATGCCCTCAGTTCCTTTGTCCAGACCATGGAGGCATAACGTGAATAATTGTGAACCCAACCTAGACCCCTGCGGAACTCCACTCGTTACTGGCTGCCATCCTGAAAAAGACCGCTCTCTCTCTTCCTTCTGCCAGTCAGCCTATCGTCTATCCATGCCAATACCTTGCCCCTAACACCATGGGCTCTCATCTTATTTGGTAGACTCCTGTGCAGCTCCTCATCAAAGCCTTCTGGAAATCCAAATCAATCATATCCCCAGGTCTCCTTTGTTGAGAAGGAAGTATTGCTGAAATCAGTCACTGAGCAGATAGAAGTTCCATATTAAGATATTCCAGTTCTAGACTGATCATTCAAAAATTCTAGATTTGATTAAGGACCAGATAATCTGTAATCAACTATATACCAAATATTCAGCAATTTGTTAGCTAGCTCAGTTGACAAGTTGGCTGGCTTGTGATGCAGAGTAATGCAAACAGTACTGGTTCAATTCCTGCACTGGCTGAGATTACCATGAAGGCCCCTCCTCTGAGGAGGGTAACCCTCAGATTAAACTCATCACTTGTCATCTCAATCAAATAAGAGAGCAGCCCATTGGTCCTCTGGGACTCCTATGACTTTACCTCTTTATCCCAATAGGTTCAAGAATGTTGTCTTTTCATTCTCGAGTAACAGAGTGTGCAAAGACTGAAATGTTTACCAGGCAGGTGTAGCAACCATAAAGGCGGCAAATGGTATGTTGGCCTTCATTACAAGAGGATGCAAGCTCAGACGTAGGGAGGTCTTACTACAGTTAAACAGCACGTGGGTAAGACTCCTCCTGGACTATTAAGTGCAGTTGTGGTGTCCTTACCGAAGGGAGGATATACTTGATTTATTGGGAGTACAGCAAACATTCACTCAGTCGATACCATGATGACAGTACTGCCATTTGAGGAGAGATTGATTCAATTGGGTGTATACTCACTGTCATTTAGCAGGATAAGAGAGGATCTGATTGAACCATTTGAAACTCAAACAGAGCTAGAAAGATTAGATGCAAGGAGGATATTCTCCTTGCTTGGGGAGTCTAGAACTAGGGGTGACACCCTCAGCATATGGAGTAGGCCATTCAGGGCCTCTGAGAGAGGTCAACCTGTGAATTCACTACCACAGAAGGCTATGTAGACCAAATCATTGAGTATATCCAAAATAAAATTGCTTTTTTTAATAAAAAAAAGGGTAAAGGTACCTGGGGTATGGAGGGAAATCGGGAACATGGTATTGAGATACAGGGTCAGCCATATTCACATTGAGTGGTTGTGCTAATACTGCAATATAAATAACAATAGGTGCAGTACTAGGCAATGTACCACATGGTCATTGTTCAGAAGCTAAGTATTGTTTTGTCTACAGTGTCATTCGGTAGAACTCTTTTCTCTTAAACTGACTGCACAGGTCAGGTGGCAGGGTCTAGGCAATAATCAACAGGAAAATGAAGGGACAGACGTATAACCGAGATTGTAAAATAAAGTGAAGCATGATCTTCAGCCCACTGGTGGGAGCTCGAAATGAAGGTGGTCAGATTTTGAAGTCGGAATCAGCCTGTGAGAAGGGTAATACCAAAAACAAATTTCCCCCATTTTGAGAATGACGAGAGATTGAATTAAATGAAATCTACTTTGACTGCTGCTCTGGGCTCACTTGGAATTTAATGCATTCTCCAGACAAGGACAAATTTATTGTGGATCCCAAGCTCCACAGATTTGATCCAACCAGACCGGATCACATCAAAGGGTCAGTTAAGAGTTGACCACGATGACGTGGGATCAGATTCCCACACAGAGCCAATAGGTACCAACAGCATGATTCCTTCCATTAAAGATCAAGTATGAGCCAATTGGGCTTTAACGACAAACCAACAGCTCTGGGACACTTTTCCTATCACCAGATTTTGCAAATTCAAATTCTCAAACAACCATGTTGGGAAGGGAACTCATTCTCAGGATTATTAACCCAGGCACTAACATGAACTCTAGACTCGATGTTATCACATCCAGGTTTAAGCAAAGCTCGCCTGGCCCAGAGGTAGGGACACGATCCTTGCAAACAGGACCCCCCCCCCCCCCATGCTGAGATAGTGAACAATTTTTCAATCAATCTGCTCAGAGATGTTACAACACGCCTCTGGAGCAAACAGGGCTTGAACTCAGGCCTCCTAGCTCAGAGATCAGGGCTCTACCACTACACCACAAGGCAACCCTCACGCTGAAAGAGAAATAAGGCAGCCTGCACAAATGGTTATCAGGCCTGGAGATAGGCACAAAAAGACTATGGCGAAAGGAAAGGGATGAGAATGGCACTGCAAGTCTTGAGAGCTCAAAAATAGTATCAATGGTGCATAAAGACACTTGGGACATGCAGCCTTACAGAGGCCATTTTGGAGCAGGCTTTAGTGTGCAGACAGCAGACATCCACCAGTAATATACAGAGCAGGCGGAAAGCTCCTGTAGTGTAATGGTAGTGGCTCTAATACTAAGCCAGGAGGCCTGGGTTCAAGTCCCACCTGCTCCAGATATAATAACATCTCTGAACAAGTTGAAAAGACAATACCCATAGAATCGGCCAATCATGAAGTCAGTGTGAAACAATAATTTGACACCCGTGCAGCCAATCCTGCAGCTGAACACTCCAGGCAATGCCCTTTCTCCAGCTCGCACAGATATTCACATGTAGGACACATCCTGCTATCATGATCTAAAGGAATTATCGATCATTCAATTATTCCCAAACCTAGACACAAAACATTCTGAAAGTCAATCTGAGAGCCCATTTACTTGACTCCACTAAATGGCAGCATCAATTCTGTTTCTCTTCACAAGTGGTGTCTGGTTGTTGACTTTCTCCAGATTTTTTTTTCTTATAGTGAAAACACAAACCCTAGACTGATTCAAAACGAAAAGGCTCTTGTTACCAAGCAATCTTGACAAATATGAACAGAGCTAGATCCCTATAGGATCCCTACAGCTCCAGCAGCGACTTCAATACACAACATTTGCAATGGGATCTGCAAATCAAAACTTGGTTTAATATTGTGTACGAAATGACACCAAATTAGGTAATGAACACATGTCCACTGAAGCGGCAAGAGAATCCAACAGCAGGTTAGTTGCTTGGTTATTTTCACAAAGTGCTGGTGCTATCCATAGCCATTTGAAAAGTCTACAGGGAATTGTGTGGTAGGTGCTGAAAGGTTTTGCTGCTGACTTCAAGGCTTCTTCACAGACCCAACTGCTCCCCAACACACGAGGGGAATAATAACCCTTCCTCTTGGAATGTGGCATGACCGGAAGAACGAGCACATGCCACAAAGAGCAGGATCTGTTAGCAAAAGGGGAAGGCGGGAGGCAAGAAGGGCTCTCAGCAGACTGAACACCACCGTGTTTGCTCAGATTGTAGACTCACCCCCTGGGGAGGGTGCCACTGACCACATGTACATGGGTTTACAAGCAAAATGCTGCCATGCACTGGAACGGAAAGAGATACAACTCCCTCAACATACAGCTGGTGTGTAGCTGTAGGCAGTGAGAGTCATTGTGATGCCCCCATTCTGTGACATTCAACAGCGCCAGCTGCGTTTTAGCCAGCACAGCAAACCAAAAGTGGCTGTTGGGAGACTAAGGGGACACTAGGGTTAACATTGCTCTTATGAAATGACAGCCCTTAGCACCAGATATCTTTGAATCATATAGTCATTGTCTCCATCACACTTTGCATACAGTAGTCACTGGATGCAGGAGTGGGAGTGGGTTACAAACTAGAATCAGTGGTTAGCCCTAGTTTCCCAGTAGTCACCGCTTGGATTACTCTATGGCTGAAGCTATCCAGTGTGAAGTTGTGGACAGGGATAAGGTTCAGGCAGGACAAGGAGGAACGCAACAGTTCATGTTACCAAGAGAGCGCCTTTTCATAGGAGCCGTACATGAGCTAATTCACAAGATCCATTGTTTCTCTCTGCACTCTTCACCCCAAAATAAACCAGTTCACAATTCCCTGCATTACATTTACCTGTCTATCTCCTTCAGAAATTCTATACAATCCATCTCATGGTTTACAAGGCTTCTAACTATTGTATCATCAACAAATTTTGAAATTGTACACTATACAAGGTCTCAGTCATTAAATACATCAGGAAGAGAAGGGCAAGGTTAGTAGTAACACCACTCCCCTTGGGAGCTCCACGATAAAACTCTCTCTGGTCTGAAAGACACCCACTATCCACTCACTACTAGTTTCATTCCTGTCATTCACCCAATTTCTGATTCATATCACCACTGTTCCTGTTATTCCACAAGCACTGAATTTGCTCACAATTCTGTTGTGCTGCACTTTATCAGTGTATGCCACATCATATGGATTACTCTTATCAACTTTTAGAAATCTCAAGCCAATTACTTAGACGCGATTTGCCCTCAACAAATCTTTTCTAACTTTCCTTAATTAATCAGTATTTGGCCAGGTGATTATTAATTCTGTCCCAAATTTAGAACTAATCACCCTTGTACATGCTCTTAGTATTGATTTTAGTGTTCCCAACCAGTGCTAGGCCAGTGAATGCAGAATGGCTAGTGGCTTTCAATGGAGAAGATCGCAATATCTTTGCCAAACAAGCTTGAGGAGTTCTAGGCTTACGTTATTGGCTGGTTGACGAGACCCAGAACAACAGCGTCACTGGCAGAGTGGGCAGAAGGAAGATTGATGCTGTTGTACTGAAAGGGGACTAGACGCTCACACCGAAAGGAGCCACTGCACTAGGGTGATGCCTCAGGCACCATGTAATCTATTCGAGGACAGATCGCTGGACAGTCTGCCAGTCACTTTGGGTACTGGATTGGCTGCATGAATAGCAGCAGTCGAGAGTGTGATGCAGAGAAAAAAAAATCAGCAGGTCAGGCAGCATCTGAGGAGCAGGGGAATCGACGTTTCAGGCAAAAGCCCTTCATCAGGCATGAATAGCACCAGTCTAGGTTGGTGAGGCAGCATCATACACTGGATCATGGTGGCACAAATATGCAGATGGCTCTGGCAATTCCATGCTGGAAGGGATACCCTCTAAGGTCTGTACAAAGCCCTGAGCTGAGTTGCTGCTGGCTTCTCCAAGCAGCCAAACATTTAATATCGAGTTTCATAGTAGGCTCCCCAATGCACCGAACATCTCATTGTGCATGTGCATCAACATTCTGCTGCAGCTTGATCCAAAGGCTTCACTCTGGTCCACTACAGCAGAAGCCCAGTGAGCTGGAACCACTACTAACCTTGCCCAAGTAGCAGGGTATATATGCCCAGCGTCTCACCATATGCTAATCCCACCGCTAATCTAGACATGCAGAGTGTTTGTATCTGGGATCGTGAAGGGGTCATGGGAGGAGGACCATTAAGGACAGAATCTGTATGCAATTACGTCAGTCCCACCACTGAGCACATCGCCAAAAATGGGGATGTGCTCAGAGAATGGCCATTATAGACACCTCCATGACAGTTAGAGAATGAGGGGTGTGTGCAGTCCTCACCCAGATAGCTACTGCTACCTTTGGAGGTGTGCCACCTTCTCAAGGGGGAGAAGAGCACTTCAGTGAGAGCCATGCAGTGATGTTTGGCTAATATGGGTGGATAAGTAGCAACATGTGCAACCTGACAGATGACAGCTTGAGACTCCCAACAATGCAGTGTGCACATGGGTGAGACAAAGCATGATAAAGTCGTGATTGATATAGCTAGTGGATAGGCGGATGACCAGGATGAGGCAATTAAACAGCAGTAGAAGCAGTTAATTCAACATGACATTTGAAGAAGCATTTGCTAATCCTGACCACTGGACTGGGGTCACTGAACTTCCACTTGGAACTGCATTTGCCAAAGTACATTCTTACCTAATTGTTGCCAAGGTGTCACTTGGAACACTGTTCCTACGCTGCTACCTTTCAGTGACCCCAATGACCCATCTTAGGCTCCTCCCAATTTACCCCACTGTTTAGCCAATGAGACACCTTGCCAGCTTTAGTTCAATGGCAGCACTGTCACTTCCAAAGTGGTTTAATTTCTACTCGAGAGCCACAAGCTAGCCACAGATATCTATTCTGCCCTGACAATTGCTTCTTTTGCACTCACCAGAGTGATTAAAAAAAAACAATAGGAAAGTTCTTCCTGGTGTACTGGCCAATCATTATCCCTCAAACTCACCAGAACAGCCATGTTCATTTGGTGGATTGGGGCAAATTAACGTCCGTATATCCTGCATTGCAACAATCACTGTACTTCCAAAGCACTTCATTGGCTGTAAAGTCTTTTAAGACAGTGACATTCACTGTTATATGCTGAGACAACAGGCTGACTGGCATGAATGAGACCCAGGACACTGATGGAAACGACCAGCATCACTGTACCTGAGATAATATCTACTGAAGGTTCCAATTGTGGAACAATACCCACAGCCGTGGACTTACCTAAATAACTTCCCTATAGCGTATCTTTGCAGGACTTCAAAGATTCCAGAACAGGGTGGACAATGCCAGAATAACATCGAAAGGACTAAAACAAGCTCCAACTCCAGTAACATAAATTCTAGTAACAAATAGTAGACACCACACCTGATAGTAACACCACTCCTTAAGAGAGAATCTAACCAGCTCCCCATGACATTCAATGGCATTACTATCACTGGATTCCAACTGCCCCCTAATGCCCCCACCCCCCGCCCGCACCAAATGGTGAACTGTTTCTCCTAATGGTGTTGTGGGAACACATACACCACACAGACTGCAAGACGTTCAAGGAAGAAGGTCACCATGACCTTCTCAACAGCAGTTAAGGATGGCAAAACACTTTGGCTATGCCAGCAATGCTCACATTCTATGAAGGAATTTCAAAAAGCATACATAGCAACTCAAGCTGCTTAAATTATACCATCTTGACCCTAGTGGAGGGGGTATACAAAGTCGTGGGTACAGCATAGACAACTTTTTTCCTTAAAATGAAGGGGGACAGGTCTAAGATAAATGGCATTTAGAAGTTAAGGAGATATGAGGAGGAACGTTTTTACACAATAAGTTGATAGGATCTGGGAGCTGCTTCTCAAGTGTGTGGTGAAGGTGGGGGTCAATGGAGACTTTCTAGAGGAAACAAGATGATCTAAAAAGGTAGAATGGGCAAGGCTTCAGGGAGAAAGTGGGCAAGTGCCACGAGGTGAGTTGCTCCTTCAGAGAGCCAGAATAAATATAATAGGGCTGAGTGTCCTCCTTCTGAGCAGCAACTAGTTTAAGTTTCCGTGAGGGTATATTGAGGGCCTTTTCAGGACTCTACATAGATCTAGAGGTGGAGCAAAGAAGACTGAAGCACATTAGCCTGAAACCAGGATTCAAAGCTACAATTCAATTGCTTAAAGTCAATCTACAAGAGCGAAACAAAAGCAAAAACAGTGAACACTGGAAATCCAAAATTAAAATTTAAAATGCTGCAAGTCCTCTGGTTTGGCAGCATATATGGAGAAAATGATCAATATTTCAGGTCAGTGACTGTTCATCAGTACAGTGGTTTAGAATTGTCCTGAAACATTATCTCCACATTTTCTGTTTTTATCACAATGTGAAACTTCTAACAAACCTGTTACAAGAGATAGGAGAGAATCAACAGTTAATTATTTTCAAAATCTAACTCTGAACTTCTTCCGAAAGGTTCAGTTGGTAAATGCATTGTCAAGATAAGGAGCAGGAGGGGCTCACATCAGACCTATAGTCTGCATAATTACCCAAACTCATGCAAAATAGTTGTCAGGACCTCTTTCTATGGTACCACAGTCACAAGCCTGATCACTACCCACCACTAAAAAGTACACCTCAGACAAAAGACTTCCAGTTTGCAGCTTACCTACACTCAACTGCCCAGGCTTGCACAAGGGGAAACCAACCTCGGGACAGAAGGAAGCCAGCAGTCATGGAGGTGTCATAACAGAGTTATAGGAGCTTCAGGGAAGAAAGGATGAGAATGGAAAGGGAATCCTACCCACATACACACACACACACACCCCCCCCCTTCAAAGTATATACCCTTCACACACACAATCTTACACTCACACTGGGAGCAAGGTCCCCAGATGACACCTTCCCAACCCCAGTGTAAATGTGAGGGCCAAGTCTCCCCCTTGCTCTTCGCCAACACTCCTCAAAGCCATTCAAGTCCCATTGGGCATTCAACCATCTTCAGGCAAGCCTTGCAGTCCCAAAGAGGAAAAGCTGGCAGCCCTTGAAATGCTTCCTTCGTTTCAGTTGAAAACCCAACCCAGAGAGCCTGGACTCATTATGGGAAGGCTCACAGGTCCCAGTGAGGTCAGGAGCCTGAGAATGACAGAATGGTGGGCTGCAGGAGAGGGAGATGGTGAGATACCTCAGCCAGTGATGAGACCCAGACACATACACAGCTAGAGGGGATGGAGGTAGATTTGTTTTTTTTTGGGGGGGGAGGGCCCACAAATGGGCACAAGATAAATAGAAGGAGGCACTCCACCTCTCAGCTCAACCACGTCAGTTTCGCTGCAGGAAAATCTCAGACGGCTGAAGGCCCAGCAGAGCTCAATGATGGAAACCTTAAGGAAACGAACCAACCCACAAGGCAGCGTGTAATATTCTGGACATATATGCATTTGCAGAGCCAGTGCAACACAGACGCATGCATGCACACACTGACAGCATCGTGGATCTACCTACAGTAAGCAGAGTGCAGCAGTTCAAGGCAGCAGCTCACCACCATCTTCTCAAAGGCAACTAGGAATAGGCAATATGTCATGGCTCAGTGAGTGCCACCTCCAGACACGAGAGCGAGCAACGCCTCCTCTGAGCCTGTGAGACCCAGGTAAATTTCAAAACAACCACCAACTTCCTCCTTTTGATCAGATTTCCACTACTTCACGCTTGCATTGTCAGACAAGGCGGCATGGTGGCTCAGTGGTTAGCACTACTGCCTCACAGTATCAGGAACCCAGGTCCAATACCACCCTTGAGCAACTGTAAGTGGGGTTTGCACGTTCTCCCTGTGTCTGTGTGGGTTTCCTCCAGGTGTTCCGGTTTCCTCCCACAGTCCAAAGATGTGCAAATTCGGTGGATTGGATTGCCCATAGTCTCCAGGGATGTGCATGCTCGGTGGAATAGCCATGGCAACGCAGGGTTACAGGGGTAGGGAAGATGGGTCTGTGTGGGATGTTCATCGGCGTGTCGGTGTGAACCCGATGGGCCAAACAGCCTGCTTCCACACTGTTGGGATTCTATGATTCTATGACAGAGGAGAAACAGGACTGGCATCAGCTTCTCAATCATCTTTTTACAATTTTACCCTGCCATTTTTAGATGAAGTACAAGAACAGCAGCAGTAAATTACAGGTATACATTGCCAGAACTGCTCAAAGTGTCTGGAGCAGACAGCAAGCAGATATGCTAAATAACCTCATTTTGTTTGAACCTATTCACTGACACAATGAGCAGGTAGGTGGCTGGGAATGTAAAACCTCACATTTGTTGACACTGCAGCATCTCCTTGCAGTTGTAGCTTTCAGATCTCTAGGCTCTGAATTCAGTCATTGCAATCAACTCCCACTTTAAACACTGCGAGGGGAAGAATGCGTGATTGACTGAGCTTTACATTGACCTGGAAGACTTAAATCATTTAAATGCTCCTCACCTATGCCCTACTCCATCACAATTTGAAAATTGTGAATTGGAACAGATAATAAAAATGGAATCAACTCTCAAAGGCCAGTGAAGGCTGGGGCCAATCTCCCACTGAATTGGCTTGGTGTTGGCTGGATCCAATGTGGAAAACTTTTTTTTATTTTAACCAGTAAAATTTTCCCAGGGTCTCAAAATACTAAGTCATCAATACTGAGTGTTATAGACCCCACTCCAGAACAGCTGCAGTGAGATCACCCACATATACACCGGCTCAGGAATGCCACATGGGGAGTCTAAGCCTTTACCTTCTGCATCACAGTCAACCCAAAATACAACTCAGACACGAGTCCAAACTATTTGTGCGACTCAATGATAGCACTCCTGTCTCGCTCAGAGGTTTGTGGGTTCAAGCCCCACAAGATTTGCATTGGCAATTAACTGCTTACTCGGTGCACCGAGAGAGTGCTACATTGTCATGATCTCAGGGGGAACATTGAAGCAGCTCACTCAGATGGAGCTGAACAATCCCGTCCATTCATTGATTGTTGATCCATTTGTGGAACTGCATTTGTACAACAGTGATTATACAGCTAAAGTGTCATGAAATACTCGAATTGTGAAAAGTACTGTGTAAATGCAAGCCATGTGTCTGGCAATTCTCATGCCCAACCATTTCTCAAATGTTAGGAGCTCATCTTTTCAAGTTCTTCACATTCCTATTAAATTCCCTGCCCTGAGTTTAATCGACCAACATTTCATCTATCTGATTTAGACCACAGCAGCATTGGGCTGAAAGTCTTTGGCAGATCATTGACACTGTCTTTAGTTTTTCTCCCACTTCAACAGCTCATGTGCAATCTACAGAGTTTGTGTCAGGTGACCTTGTTTCAATAAACACCATTTTACAGTTAGCCAAGTTGAACTATGAAAGGCCAGTGACAAACCACCTTAAGCATCGTTACCAAGGACAAAGAGGAGACTCGTGTCTGGTCAGTCTGGACAGAAATTCAAGCCAAGTCTCAGAAATACGGCAGCAGCATCTCTTTAGCTTTAAACCAAATGTGCTTCCTATTCCAACTGCAAAAGGTATGAAGGAAACCATGCTCCATGCTTCCAACATACAGTTATTAGGCCACCTGCTGGGAAACAAGAAAGCAGCCCAAGCTCCCTAACCTGCGAATGCTTGGTGGCAGGATGCAGCCCAGGAGCTCATAAAAGCATAGGAGTGAAACCCTGCACAGTGTCTAAATGGTACAAGTAGCACATTGCATCGAAAAAGCCTTGGCACAGGTCACCACCCAGCTTTGAAACAGCCTCTGTGCCGATCTGAAGAGCACTTACGCAATAGCAGTGCTGATTACTGAACTGCATCCAAATGACTTCAGCAATGGTGACTACACTTGCAGCCAAATGGTTCTGGCACGGCTTGCTGGACAGAGTCTAAACAAATCAGCAAGCATCCCTTAGCTGAAAGGAGTGGCTAAATATATGGCTCTCAGGTTACTGACAATACAGTACTGCAATCAAACCGGCTGCCAGGAGCCGTCAGGTAAGCAGGGGACTAACTCGCAGCCACTTCTCCCGACCATCCCCACGGCATTATGGCTGAGATCAGCACTCCTTCTACAGGAAATCAGAGAAACACAGCTCACTAACACACCAGGAGGAATATCGCATTAATCTACCCCAACACACCCTAATCACCCAGAGAAGAAGAATCTTGTTCATTTGACGAGGGGACTTACCCTCATGCTTCACTAATGTCCCTAAGTGGGAAGCATCAATGGGGAAGTGTTTGCTCCTCTCTACATTGAGTAGTATAGCGACTATCCTTATCCTGCAGTACTCACTATGGGTCATTGGTGAACCTGGGTGATCGGGGCAGTGGGAATCCGTACAGATGACAGTACAACACATCAAAGCAGTAGCAGCACATCTCTGCGGTCACCACCAAGTTCCTCACATTCACTCCACTGGTTCCACTGAGCCCAGTTCCGTTCGGACGGTTTCCCACTGTGGTCAGCCCAGTCACAGGGCTGAGTGCAGAGTTCAAGGAGTTCAGGTTCCCATTGCTCTCCCGGTTGTTCCTCTCGCAATGGTTCTGGCTGTAGTTGTGGTTCTGGCTGTGGTTGTGGTGATTCCCCAGGGCTGTTCCAGACTGCAGGCCAGGCACCGAGCCACAGCCTAGGCCCGTGCCAGGGTGGTTCAGCTGGTTGTGCACATTGCTGCCCGATAACTTGGGCTTCTTCACTCCACAGCAGCCCGCTGCTATCTTCTGCTCGAGCGTTGGCTCCACTTGAAGGCACCGCCTCTTTCCCATCCTCCTCTGTAACACAGTGTCAGCACGGCAGCCTGACAAGAGAAGGTCCAACAATTAGAAACATGACATGAACTGAGATAACACACTAATTGTTCAGTCTCACAGTATGAGCATTAAACAAATGCACAACACATTATTCAGAAGTAATCACAGGGTAAAACTAAGAATTTCCCTCACCCCCACCACCACTAAAATGCAAACACTTCATACCAAAGCAGATCAACTATGACAAATTGCCCAGGAATGCAGTCAGATTCTATCCTTCTGATCTTGGGTTGGTTCGAGAAAATATTTTTATAGGCTATGCAGAAGTTACAATTCATCTTCAGTGCTGGTGGAAACAGTTTGGATCAATGAACAGAGAACAGTAATCATAGGTATTTTAAGTGAATTCAGTTGGTCAGTTCTAGTGCCAATGCCCTAAATGGGGCGTGGGGTCAATGGATCAGTGTTTACACACCTCCTCCAATTCCATCAATATCTAGGTGCCCCAGGAAAGGAAATGATCCTACCAGTAGACTGGATTCCAAGAGAAAAGTAAAGATTTCCAGAACAGCCCTTTGCTGAATCCCAGTCAGCCCAAAGCCATTAGTCTCAACCTTGGACAACCCTCTGGATTTATGGTAATAGGTTAGCTCTCCAAATTCTATAGCATAACGTTGACAGTCTGTTGGTGTCAAGTGTAATCTCATTGGCATGGCTTGCCACCCAACACTCCGTTAACATATAAGCCCATGCCAGACCAACAATAGATCAGAAGGTGATGTGAAAAAGATTGAGGGGTGACCATATAGAAGTTTATAAAAACATGAGGGGCATGGATTGGGTGAATAGTCAAGATCTTTTCCCAAGAGTAGGGAGTCCAAAAGTAGATGGCATAGTTTTAAGGTGAGGGGGAAAAGATTTAAAACAGGCCTAAGGGGCAACTTTTTGTTTACACGGAGGGTGGTCTGTGTGTGTCTGTGTGTGTCTGTGTGTGTCTGTGTGTGTCTGTGTGTGTCTGTGTGTGTCTGTGTGTGTCTGTGTGTGTCTGTGTGTGTCTGTGTGTGTCTGTGTGTGTCTGTGTGTGTCTGTGTGGAATGAACTGCCAGAGGAAGTGGTGGAGGCTGGTACAATTACATTTAAAAGGCATCTGAATGGGTACATGAATAGGAAGGGTTTGGAGGGATATGGGCCGGGTGCTGTCGGGTGGGACTAGATTGTGTTGGGATATGTACTCAGCATGGACAAGTTGGATTGAAGGGTCTGTTTCCGTGCTGTACATTTCTAGGACTGATTGACGTGCCACTCCCCTCATGCGAAACACAACCAAACCACTTACGTCTGCTCAAACATTGCCAATCAACAAGAGTGTCAGGGCATTGCAAGCATGTACAATGGCCTAAATATCTCAAATGGAAATATTGAACTGCAATGAGAACCTTTGATTTATTATCTGTGACTCCAATCAGCATCAACCCATTTATAACAGCCATAGCAGTGCTACATATCATCACACCAACAGTCACAGCACCATTCACACAAGTCAGAATCCTATCACCCAACATCAGGTAAAAACACTGTACACCACACTATCTAGATGCAGCACAGCCACACTGCATCTCAATTAACACAGCATCTCAATAATTAAAACCTCTTGGTATTGTATTGATAATGGTAAACAGGCTAAACTTTCAGGTGAAATGATGAACCGTTTTAAAAAAAAAGGTAAAAAAAACAATCAAATTCTCCCCAAGCCTGGCAGCTTTCTTCAATAATCTGAGCGCTACACCATGACAAAACCTAAGCCCAATAGCAGCATAGTGAAATCAGAAAACAAATCAAGAAAGTTTGGCCTCAACAACAGAAGAAATCCAGAACTCCAGCCGAAGATTCTGGGGACACGGGTTCAAATCCAACCGTGGCATATAGTGAAATCTGAATTCAGTTGTTAAAAAAAAAACTGGACTAAAACAGTAAATTCAGAGGCATTATGTAATTACTGTTTTGAAAATTAGAATTGCCAATCAATTTGACTAACTTCCTTTAGGAAAGGAGATCTGCTATCCTTACCTAGTCAGGCCTGTTATGCAAGCCCAGACCCAGCAGCATGGTTGATTCTTAACTGCTTCGAGGAGAAAGTGAGGACTGCAGATGCTGGAGATCAGAGCTGAAAATGTGTTGCTGGAAAAGCACAGCAGGTCAGGCAGCATCCAAGGAGCAGGAGGATCGACGTTTCGGGCATAAGCCCTTCTTCAGGAACTGGAAGAAGGGCTTATGCCCGAAACGTCGATTCTCCTGCTCCTTGGATGCTGCCTGACCTGCTGCGCTTTTCCAGCAACACATTTTCAGCTCTGATTCTTAACTGCCCTTTGGGCAATGAGGAACAGGCTATAGATACTGGCCTAACAAGGGATTTCAGTGTACAAACAAATTAAAACATTTATATTTTTCACATCCATGTTGACGTAACAGAATATAAAAGGAGATGCTTCTTAATTAAACGGTTTGATTTGGAATCAATTCCTGCATTACCAGAACAAAGAGAAAGTGTCTGGAAGACAAATGGTCAGACCCAAAGCAATGTCAAGCAAGACCTGACCTTAATTAGATTTTAATAAAAAAAGCTAAATCCTTGGCTTCAATACTAGATTATCTAGAAATATACAGCAGACAGTTTTATATACTTAGAGCCACCAGTCACTTCCCAAATACTAGAAATTAAATCAATACAAGTACACCATGTGAATTAAGTCAAAATAGGAATCAGACCTGACATTATAACCTATATGACATACGAACGGAAACTCCCACAGTGTCATTCAACCTAATCAGTTTATAATGTTACACAAAGCATTCCTGACCCATCATGCCATAATTACAGGCTCCATATCAGATAATAATGTAATGTAATTGTAGGATTATACTGCACTGTAATTAAAGGCTGAATGTCAGATTATACTGCAGTGAAATTATAGGATCAATAGTGGATTACATGGAGCTGTAATTACAAAAGATGTGTACCAGATTTTTCAGAGGTGTAACTACAGGCAATATAATAAATTATACTGCAGTGTACTGGACTACATGCAAGGCTCACTGCGAGCTGTGCACTGGATTATACAGAAGGTTCACTGCAGGCAATGCACTGGATTATACAGAAGATTCACTGCAAGCAATGCACTGGATTATACAGAAGATTCAGTGAGGCAGTGCATTGGATTATACAGAAGGTTCACTGCAGGCAGTGCACTGGATTATATGGCCAGATCGTGTACCGATTTATACAAAGCGATCATTACAAGCAGTGTGTCAGATTATGTGGAGGGGTCAGCAGAGGCTGTGTATCAAATTATACTGCAACATAATCGCTAGCTACGTACTGCATTATGCAGATGTATAATTAGACTGTGTATCAAGTTATTCACAGATATAAATAAGACTGTATACCAGATTATACTGCAATAAAATTGTAGGTGTACACAAAGACATTGAGATTTAATTACACAATACATAGCAGACAATACGAAGGTGTATTATCAGGTTATATCTAGAGTTCACTTCTATTAAATTTATTTTGTCTAATGAGGAGAAATGGCAGGACATTTCAGTCTGGTGAAATGCATATCTTGTGCCATGTTGGAACTCCAGGATGTTTCTCGATGCCTGAACAACCAAGTGTGCAGGAAATATCACCAGTTTAAGGATGAGACGTTCTAAGTTTCAGAAGTTGAATTCATTGCATTGCCTCCATGAGACTGAGATATACAAGGATAGAATATTGCTACAGATGTGACCACTCCGCTTCTTGTGAATGTCTCGGTAGAGGGGAGTTAGACTGTCACAAGCGGGGGAGAAGGAATAGGGAAATAATGCACAAATCTCCTAACTGCATGCTGCTCTCCATCCAGTACTCAACTCTGGATACGAAGGGGATTGAAAGTTCCTCTGGAGAGTGCACCCAGCACCACGTTCACAACAAGCTCAACTGTGCAAGGGATCAAGAGGAAGCTTGAGAAAGAAAATAATTGGGTATTCAATACTTTGAGGAGGAGTCCGGCTTTCCTGCACCTGCAAACGTGATCACAGGAAAACATGTTGCATTCCTGAAGCCAGGTGGCTTGGCTGCAGAGCACTTTGGGCTTGTGAGCAGCCAACATCGCAGCTCATATCGGTAACAACTTGGGTGTAAAAATAGGTGCAGCCCACCAGTCAATCTTTAGCGAGACACTGGTGGTGTCTCAAAAGCAATAAGATCCAGATTTACACTCTGTGCCACCAAACATGAGTACAGAAATATAAGGTCACATTGGATGAATGCATGGGGTGGGGTCGGGGTGGGGTCGGGGGGGGGGGGGGGGGGGGGGGGAATGTGGTGCAAAGATGGGTTTCTGGGACATTGGGACTGGGTCTGGGGTGACGAAGGTCTGTACAGAAGAATTTAGCAGAAGGCGATCAATATTATGGTGGGACGGTTTGCTAATGCTGTGGAAAGGATTTAAACTAACTTAGCAGAAGATAGGAGCCGAGACGCAGCATAAAAGAAAGCAGAGATGACATACACAAGGTTTGGGAAACACAGATAGCACCAGAATAAGAAAGGAAGGTAAAACGTGGGCTCAGAATGAGTAGCAATGCAATGAAATCCAATTTAGCTTTACAATGCATGTGTGGAAACGCATACAGAATCATTGCAAACTGCAGGTATAGTTCGCCACACGGGAATGCGATGTCTGCAACACCATGCAGACGTGACTTTATAAAGAGCAGGAATGGGCACTAAATATTTCTAAATACAAGATGCCACGGAAAAGAAATGAAATGAAGGACGAGGAGGAGAACATTATAGCACCAGTGATACAAAGTGCCTTGAGATGGCAAGGACATAAAGAAACAGTAGTGATACTATTACACAAGGATGTATATTCTATGAGCTACCAATGTATTTTTCCTAATCAATGCATCCTGTTGATGAGAGTAATGCAGTTGAGGTAGTGTACATGGATTCCCAGACTGGAATGGATGAAGTGGCACAAAATTATAAAGTTGAAGCTTGTGGAATGAAAGGAACTTGTGGCAGCATGGATGCAAATTTGGCTAAATGACACCAAACAAGGTCACAATTAGAGGAAGTTATACAATGGTACCTCCACAGATTGATTTGAGGATCAATGCCTTTTTAAAAAATATATTAATGACCTACATTTGGATGCATAAGATTAATGATTGGCAAAAGAACCATGGGCAGGATGAGGTGAAACATTTTTATTTCTATTTAAGACATTATCTGAAAGGTTGGTGGAAGCAGATTCAAATCAGGGCTGACAAAAATGATTTGGATAAGCAGCTGAGGAAGGATTTGCTGGGCTACAGGGAAAAGGCAACAGAACAAGACAATTTGAGCTGCTCTTGCACAGATCCAACACTGACAACAGACCCAAATACCCAGCATCTCCTGTGCTGCAACAATTCTATGATACTGTTGTGCATTGGATTATGCTGAAGCTAATTACGGGCTTTGTGCATCGTGCAGTACATACAGAGCTTCTTCATAGGAGTGTTATCAGACAAAAACTGACGTTCTGTCACATGAAGGATTATTAGGTTAAAGGATTTGAGGAACAATTTAAACGACGCAGGGGGCAGCATAACAGGCTGTGCATGGGATTTTCATGGGGTTAGTCACAGACTATGTAGGCACTGAATTCTGATAGGATTAACCAGACGACATATGTACAGGATCATGATGGGGTTAATCTTGGGATATGTACGCACTGGATTCCAATAGTGTTAACGATATGCTCTCTGCTGGATTCCAGTGGGGTTAAACACAGGCTATACACTATCTTGCGATAGAGAATAAGAGGTTATATACTTTATTGTGATGGAGGATAGTTACAGGCTACATTCAAATGGGGGTGATTGTAAGCTCTATAGTATATTCGGATAGGGGTGGGAGGAGATAATCACAGGCTGGGTACTGTATTTAAATGGGGGGGATAATCACATGCTATATACTATATTCTGATGGAGGAATAATCGCAGGGTATGCATTCTATTCCGTGGGGGATAATCACCAGCCAGACATTATATTCTCACAGGGATAATCCAAACAGTTTGCACTGGGCTCTGATGGGGTTAATCACAAGCTACAGTCATTGCTAATGGGACTGATCAGGATTTCAGACATTTTTGCAGCCAGGTAGCAGACCATTTTGCCAGTCATCTCAACTTCACTCAGTGGTAGGCCAAATTTAAACTTTCAATTCTTTTTCCAATTTGTTGTGTTCCCTTCTGAAAAGAGTTTATGACGATTAGATACTACCTGTGAATGTGACATTGACACAGGAAAATCCTGTGCAAGTTGAAAGTGCTCTTCCACAAAAATGATACATATAAATCAAGTCAAAAAAAGTTTTAATGGTAGAAGCAGTCTGAACTGACTATTTTAAACTGCTACTTCACAGTACAGAATTTGAGTTTTTCCTGGAAAAGAAATGCTGTCATGTAGGTATCAGCACAAAAACACAAGAATATTAAATCTCAACAGGGAACAACAATTTATACTATATAGATAGGGTATTCTTTGGTTGGCAAGTGGACCCTGGTTGAGGAATTGCCATGGTGAGTGCACCAGAAAACAGTTAACTGTCAAGCTTTTGGTTAAACTGTATGGCAATTGTAAGCCATTATGTGCGACAATAAAGACAGAAAGTGAGGGCTGCAGATGCTGAAGTATCAAAGTCGAAAAGTGTGGTGCTGGAAAAGCACAGCAGATCAGACAGCATCCGAGAAGCATGAGAATCGATGTTTTGGGCATAAGCCCTTCATCAGGAATTGGGGGGAGCGCTGAGAGATAAATACTAGGGTGAGGGTTGGGGGTGAGGGGAAGGCAATATGTAGATGCAATAGGGGAATGATAGTGATAAGGCAGAGGTGAGGGTGGAGCAGAGAGGCTGAGCCCTCTTAAACTGTCCCACCTGTCCATCTTCCTTCCCACCTATTTGCTCCATTCTCCCCTCCAACCTATCACTATCAACATCCTCTTGATTCTAGCTATCTATCTATCACCCTCCCAGCCACCTTCCCTCCACCCCACACTTGTACTTACTGCTCAGCAACCCCCCACCCCACACATTCTTGATGAAGAGCTTATGCCCGAAACATTGACTCTCCTGCTCCTCGGATGCTGCCTGACCCGCTGTGCTTTTCCAGCGCCACACTTTGACTCTGTGACAATAAAGCTAAGTCAATTCAAACTCAAACCAGTTAAGTAGACTGACTGGTCAAGTCAGTTGCTCAAAATTGGCAGCCAACTATTCCCTAGCATATTCTCCATAGCAATACATCTACCAGAGTCCACTTAGCAAACTGCATCATCTTCTCGTGCAGTATAAAAATTGATCTCCTCTTTGAGATTTGATACTCTTGCAATTTTATCCTAATGTATGAAAAACAAACAGCTTCAAGAGTATGCCTCTTGATTATTTAAAGGGAAATTAGCAAAGTTCCAGTCAGCTAATCAGAACAATAGCATAGAGCCCCAGCATCTATTATGTTTCCACAGATGGAACTCCAAACCTAGCTATTACTTTGCTACCAAGAAGTCACCAGAGTTCTTCCATCATCTACAGGAACACCCCACATATTGCATCGGAGCATGTGACACTGAAAGGTTTAAAAGAATATAATGCCCAGAATCTCAAGCATTAGGTCAGTGCTTCTCAACTGTTCGCCACCACAACCCCATATCAAAATTCTTGCCATCTGCTAGTGAAAAATGAGAGAGTAAAGAGGGAGCACAATTCCAATAATGCAGTTGGAACTCCATGATGGCCATTGCTGCTACAGCAGTCAGGATCCCAAAAATGCAGCTTACAACTTCGCCTGGTGGTTCAACCCCCTTCCCTGCATTAAGTTGAATTTACAACTTCAGAGTCACATTCTTAATCTATACAAAGGGATGGTTCCAGTTTACCCATCTAGGAAACCATTCAACACATAGTAAGCTTTCTGTTTTCGTTATATCACAGCCAGTCCAAAGCTGAAGCATGTGAAATTATATCAACTTACATCGCTACAACATCTTTAATAAACCCAATGCACTCACCTTACAAATCAGACAGAAATCAACACTCTCAATTTCAAAATCAGAACTAAGCCATACATTTCTTATCAAATATGTAGAACACCGTTACACAATCTAAATTTGCATATAGTGAATTCATCATTTAGTCTCAGTCAACACTGAGGGTTCTAAATGAGATTGCATCACATTTTGACTTGTAAAGATGTTGAATACTACATTCCGATATCTAACATTCTTTTTCAATGAGATGGGATACACTAATAACCTGGGAGCTTCCACAAGTAGATCTAATGCCCACGATTACAACAGGTCTTTGATAGTGGGCTATTTGGGAATGTACACTTAGGTCCAAATCTTGGGTGAAATGTGAAGTAGAGATCTTCGGAAATCAGACACCAAGTCAGTCATTATCCTTGTTGGATAATGCTATGAAACAAATTGGGTTTTTTTTTAAAACTACATTAAAGGCACTTAAAAATGTAAGTGGTTAACACTGAATTCAAAACAATAAGTACTGCAGCAAAGGATTGAGTGAGCTCTACTGTATGCTCTCAAGTTTGGAATTTCCCATAACAAGACCTCAAGTTAAGCCCTGAGAGATTGAGGGATTTACATATATCATTAATACTGCCCTGTGTCAACACATGCAAAGCAAGATGGTTGTCAGCACTCAGAACATGTTCCTGCAGGGCTCAACAGTTTTTATTACGATGTCAATAATTTTCCAAATAAAAACATCGGGATAGGGTTTCTAAAACACAAACTGCAATACATTGTAATCTTTCCAGTCCGGAAATTTATTACCAAGGAATTTTCTGAGCATATCTAAACAACTCTTAGACTCAACTGCTTGCGCTCTGCACCAATCTAGGCGGAAGGGGTTTAGTGAAGATAATAAACATTCAATTATACCTCTCAGTTTTGGAACAAGCAATGCAAGTATCGAGTACAGTACTAATATGTTAGCATTCCAACGTCACCTTGTAAAGCTGGGAATTCTGAAATCCACAAATCATTCAGTCCTGGATTGGAAAGGTTACAGTGATTGAGGATTCACTAAGACTTGGATGACCACCCCTACTACTGCACCTAGTTTTCTTAATGTGAGAGACAGCCACAAATTTGAGTTTCCACATTGGTCCCAATAACACTAGAAAAAAATCCTAGGGTCCTCACAATGAGAAGTCCCATTGGCAGTTCACCTTCTATTACAAATGTTAAAGGTTGGAAGCTTTGAGTGACAACTTGGTAGCACACTGAATTTTACACCAGAAGTATGTGGCCCAAACCTCATGCACAATACTGAAGGGATGCTGCCTGTCATAGAACATAGAACAATACAGCACAGAACAAGCCTTTCGGCCCTTGATGTAACGCTGACCTGTGAATTAATCTAAGCTCATCCCCCTACACTATCCCATCATCATCCATGTGCTTATCCAAGGATTGTTTAAATCTCCCTAATGTGGCTGAGTTAACTACATTGGCAGGCAGGGCATTCCATGCCCTTACCACTCTGAGTAAAGAACCTATCTCTGACATCTGTCTCACAGTTTGTAACTGAGGTTATAAACGAGGTGTTAAACTGAAACATTTTGTCTGGTCCTACACTTCAGTGTGACGATGTTGTCACTTTAACAGGATTACATTTCGCCCTTGGGTTTTTTACCAAAAGAGAGATTGTAAAGGCAGAGGTGCCAAAATGTCTCACAAAGGGCCTAGTTTGACAATGGCAGGCAAGTGGCCGGTTCTCCCAGTTCAGGTTTTTCTGGTTTGGTTTTAGTTTTAGCAGAAAAATTGCTGTCCGCAGTCAGGAGCTGCTGCAGTGGAAAAATGTGCCGTGCTTCAGCAGATGATCCCTGCCTGACTTTTCACTCTGAAATCTCTCCTGTCTGTCAGAACCAGTGTTTGAATTTACCTTTGTTAAGGTGTGTTTATGGGATGTTACGGGAATTGGAACAACTTCTTAATTAAACTGTGATATCGAGTTAGTTGAGTTTTCAGATAATTAAGTACTCTTCCGAATATCACCCATTGCTTTTCTGGAGATTTGCCAGTTAACAGCTTAGTTCAGTTTAATACCCCTCATCACTGTCTTAACCAACATTACTAAAACCATAATTTGCTGGAAAAACTCAGCAGCTCTGGCAGCATCTGTAGAGAGAAATCAGAGTTAATGTTTCATATCCAGTGACCTTTCCACAGGATTGAGCAAGTTCTCAGGAAGGATCACTGGACCTGCAACGTTAACTCTGATTTCTCTCCATAGATGCTGCCAGACCTATTGAGCTTTTCCAGCAATTTCTCTTTTTGCTTCCAATTTACAGCTTCAGCTGTTCTTTTGTTTTTAATCACCAAAACCATAAAATGTCATTATCGTGCTGAGGGTGCAGTGACTGTGACATTGGATAAGTAATAATCACGTAATACAAAGCGATTCACTAACCACATTTCTTACAAACATCTCAGGGTGCTTTATTGTGTTTTGTAGAAGTGTGTACCTTGTCCCATGATTTCCAAATCAAGGATCTGATGCCTTGGGCTTCCAGGGAGAGGTTAAAGCGCACACGTTATGAGGTTTAAAAACACACTCTCCGTTCTGTTTCTTGAGGATTCTCAAAGAGCAGCCTGTTCTTTCACACTGAGATGGTCAGGAAATGGCCTTAAATTAGGAGGACAGTCTGTTACTGCAACAGCTGGTCAATTAAAAGGTCTTTCAGCACAGCCGAAGGCCTGAAGCTTCCCAGTTTGCAGCTTATCAGCTCAGACAGTGAGCGTATCGTTTCTTCATGTGAGGTCTCCGAGGACTCTTTTGGATTTGTCAATTTGTAGCCTATCAACACAGACTGCAATACCAAATGACTCAGTAGGGAGGTTTCTCACAGAGCATTTCTCATCTTCAGAGTTAATAAACCACAAACAAAGACAGCATTACACAGCACCTTGAGCAGAATAGTTATTCATCCCATCTCAAGATCTGGGCACCACTGAAATTTGGTATCTATCCCTAAATTCCCTGAGATAACTACAATGGTTGATACAAATGAAAAGCTTGCAATGCTGTGTCACAGGGCAATTAAGAGTCTCGCACATTTAAAAAGGGACTGGAGTCACATTTAGGCCAGTGCAAATCTCCTGTTCGATATTTGTGAATCAGTTGGCGTTGGACAACTACAGCTTTTATTTTTAATTGAACTAAAACTCTTAATCTGCCGCAGTGAGATTTGGGCAGGCCTCTTCTTGATTGTTGTAATTGTGTCTAATGTTTGGAAAAGCTACAATACCAAAGGAATTCCAGTAATATGCTTCCAATTGCAATAAATCCTCCTCCTTTTCCTGACAGCAGTACAGGAATATATCAAGTTGACAGCAGTGGCTGCAGCTGTCCCTGGAGGTTAGAAAGCATGATATCCAATCACATGACACACGCCCAGAATTGGCAAATTTTGCTCTATTATTTTTCAAGGTTGGTTTGCCTGAAGTTTGAGTATGTTTGCGCAGCATTTTGTGGTTGCTTGTATGGTTGATTGTACCTTCCCTAAAGTCTGAACATCCCTCCTCTGCTGGAGTACAATGCATTAGAGTCAGAGTCATTGAGATGTACAGCATGGAAACAGACACCTCGGTCCAACCCATCCATGCCAACCAGATATCCCAACCCAATCTAGTCCCACCTGCCAGCACCCGGCCCATACCTCTCCAAACCCTTCCTATTCATATACCCATCCAAATGTTGTAATTGTACCAGCCTCCACCACATCCTCTGGCAGCTCATTCTATACACGTACCACCCTCTGCATGAAAAAGTTGCCCCTTAGGTCTCTTTTATATCTTTCCCCTCTCACCCTAAACCCATGCCCTCTAGTTCTGGACTCCCCGACCCCAGGGAAAAGACTTTGTCTATTTATCCTATCCATGCCTCTCATAATTTTGTAAACCTCTATAAGGTCACCCCCTCAGCCTCCGACGCTCCAGGGAAAACAGCCCCAGCCTGTTCTACCTCTCCCTACACCTCAAAACTTCCAACCCTGGCAACATCCCTGTAAATCTTTTCTGAACCCTTTCAAGTTTCACAACATCTTTCCTATAGGTAGGAGACCAGAATTGCGTGCAATATTCCAACAGTGGCCTAACCAATGTCCTGTACAGCCGCATCATAACCTCCCAACTCTTGTACTCAATACTCTGACCAATAAAGGAAATTGCCCTAATAGGTCTCAAGTTCTATAAGTGCTCATCATTATGTCGTGACGTTTAAATTCTACAGCTTTAGCTGAATCTTCCAACCCTATTAGCTTATTCAAAAAGACAGCCTCATTATCCTGGGGAATTGTCTTCAATATCCTGGACTTATAACCCAAAATCCTTTAGTTCCTCTACAGAACTGAGCCTTCCTCCATTTGCTACAACTCTGCTTTTAAAAAAAGTCATCACCATCATCCCACACATAATGCCGTTGAATTATCTGCAGTTTTTAGCCTATTACCCCCATCTTATCTCATTCCTTTATTCTAAGGAATCAATCATCTGCAAATTACAACACCACTCCCTCTGGACTAGACACAGCCTACTGTCCTTATGCTGCTTGCAGATTACATTCTTGGCTCAAATATTCTATGTATGGCAGGAATACTAGGTGAATTTTCTGTTTTGAATTAAAATTAAAACTCAGATTAGTTGCAGGGCCTTGGAAGCTCATTAGTCATCGTACTTTGCGTACCATGGTAAAGCTTTGAGTTGCACACACGAGACAGCAAAATGCCTTCAACAAGATTAAGTCTACTCTACATTCTCTCTACAGCTTTACTTTGCACCTTTTTCACCGCCCTCCATTTCCCAGGACCAGACTTCAGTCGCACAAATGTTTTTTATTAACGGACAAGACACTACTGGCGCAGGCTGGCCACAGATAACCACGTTATCACCTCAAGCTGCATTTCTACTCACCACAACGATACAAGCATTGCCTCACCAAGAGTACCACCTTTAAATTTAAATAGACATAGACCCTACAACAAACAATAACGTTTTCCGAACTTTTTTAAAAATCTAGAGCTCAGGGTTGAGGAGTAGAGAGCTCTCTGTGTACGGACACATATCATTTGGAGCAATGCAGGTTAAGACCACCATACAAGAATGAAGTCATTCAAGAACTGGGGTTCATCTCTCGAGAATAGAACAGCAGGCAAGCTGTGTCAAATCTGGTGTACAACCATGGTTACATCATTTGGCTTACCTTATACAATTCTATTCATATTGTCAAGGTGATAAACAGCCATTAGTGAAGAAGCAAAAAAATTTACAAGGTGAACACCAGAACTAAAGGGTTAAAAGTATTTGGAAAGATCAGACTTGGGTTCTATTCTTTCACAAAAAGGAAAGATGGAAGATACTTTCTAAGCGATTACACAATGTGGGCATCACTGGCTATGCGAGCATTTATTGCCCATTCCTTGTTGGCTTTGAAGTGGTGGTTGTGAGCTGCCTTCTTGGCATACTTCGGTCCGCATGATGTTCACGCACCCAGTGTGTCACTCAGGAGTGAGTTCCAAGATTGTGACCCAATGACTGTGAAGGAATTACAATACCTTTCCAAGTCAGCCTTGGAGAGGAACTTGCAAGCGCTGCCCTCACCCTTCTAGATGGCAGAGGTCATAGATCTGGAAGGTGCTGACAGACTCTCAGAGCAATCTTTAAACAACAAAAGATTTTGACAGAGTAGATATAGAGAAAATGTTCTCCCTATCCAGTTTCTGAAAATGAGAGACCACGAATAAAAATCCAAGAGATTTAAGGAAAAGCCTCATTACCCAGAATAGTCACACAATAGAATGCAGCCACAGTAATTTGTGGAGAGAAATTACATAAATGCATTTTTTTTAAAATAGCGAAATAAATTCAAGGCAGAGAGGAATAGGAGATTTCTGTTCAGATTAGATAGAATATAACGGGAGCCTAAACATTAGCAGCGGCCAGCTGAGCAAAACGACCGGTTTCTCTGCTGCAGACTTGATATAACTTAATGCAGCTAACCTTCACGGTTGGTAAAATTCCTCTGCATTATCAGAGATATTCCCAAAGCACAAGGTCCCTACCTTAAGCTATACCCTCTAGTTCTGGATTCCCCCACTCGGAAAATACTTAAGTACAAAGCAGCACAAGGAATAGTGCAAACAGATACAGATGTTTATGACTTGTTTGACAGGACTGTAAATCAGGGGATTGCAACCACTTCCTGGTATACTAAAATAAAGCACTAAGAGGTCAGTGTTTATCATACAGCCACACATTGGAGTTTCTCCTGACCTTGGGTTTTGTCCACCCCCAATGCAGAGTAGGTCAGACTGAGTTTAAGGTTGGATCTGAAGTTCATACTGGACATGAAATGTGAATTCTGTTTCTCTCTCTCCACAGACTGCCATCCCTAATTCACAGTGGGTCAGTCCACGTTGGTATTTTCATCTGGTGTCAGTGAAATTAGAGTCAGGCACAGGTCAGAGTAGAGGGGGGAGAATGTGATTGGTGCCTGATCAGTATTCTGAGCTCTAGTGCACAAGAGTCTTGCATTGCAATCTGGGAAACTGGCATCCTTCCAGCTGGGTAAGATGATGGACATGCCTCAAACCAAATCCCGAGGGGGTAGGGATATCTTAATGCGATGGCTGAATGACCAATCATTAAAAGGTAAGTTCTGTCCCACATGTGGCATGTGATGAAGTGATTGTCAGGAGTCATTCTGGGGTGTTGCTTGTTGCCAAGTTTGTGTAACCATTGATAGACTCGCTGGCACACAGACACCTACCTTAAGTATAAAAAATTACAAGTAGTACATGAAAAGGACAGAAGCTTATAATTTATTTGACATGACTCTCCCCCAGAGGAACTGGTTGAGGGTAAGCCATTAAGCATTTTCAAAAAGAAGTTAGATGTAGTTCTTAGTGCTAAATGGATCAGAAGGTATGGGGAGAAAGCAGAAAGAGGATACAGAATTACAGTCATAGAGATGTACAGCATGGAAACAAACCCTTCGGTCCAAATTGTCCATGCCAACCAGATATCCCAATTCAATCTAGTGCCACCTGCCAGCCTCCGGCCCATATCCCTCCAAACCCTTCCTATTCATACACCCAACCAGATGCCTTTTAAATGTTGCAATTGTACCAGCCTCCACCACTTCCTCTGGCAGCCTCTCTGTGAAAAAATTGCTCTTTAGGTCTCTTATTTCTTTCCCCTCTCATCTTAAAGCTATGCCCTCTAGTTCTGGACTCTCCCACTCAGAAAATACTTTGTCTATTTACCCTATCCATGCCCCTCATTATTTTGTAAACCTCCATACGGTCACCCCTCAGCCTTTGACACTCCAGGGAAAAAATTTCCCTAAAAGAAAAAATTAGCCTATTCAACCTTTCCCTGTAACAATCTCTGCTAAATCGTTCCCAAGAACAAACTGGCTTCCTGGAACTGACACACAGTCAATCACTCCCACTGTTACTTGATGATGTTGAATGGCGAAGTAGGTCCGAGGGGCCAAATGGCCGACTCCTATCCCTGTTTTCCATGTTTCTATGACTCCAATCAGGCTCTTGGCATGTAAACAGAATGCACCAGGAAGCCAGAATGATGCTGCCACTCCAGTGTGAGACATACCTTGATAACCTCGGAGGGTTAGAAACTTTACACTCAGAGAGGTGTAACTCAACAGTTCAACTCAAAGCGCTCAACTTTTCTATTACTGCCGCTGAATAAAAATACATTGTGCAAGTGAAATTGATAATTTTTCAAAAGTTTCGGGGTGGGTAAGAAAAGGCAATAATAGTGTCATGAAGAAATCCCGATAATCTGCTTAATAGACAAGACTATTTTGAAAGAGAAAAATGAGGAGTACATAAACCATGACTGATAGACTTTGCTCAATGTACAGAATGGTTCCACCCAAGGCAGCATTTCTGTTAACAACTGGAGAACAGGCTGTTAACAGGAGTGTGCTCTTGTCTATCTACACTCTTCTACAGTGCATTTCACAGGTACGCTGATTGGACTACACTTCTGGTTAAGTTACAACTGCAGGAGCAGCTGGCAGGAAATTCCAGGCTGTTTTTGGAATAGTAGCAGGCCTAAGATTGATGTTTGCAGCCACAGATGGCAGGTGGCAGGATCCAGAAAGGCTCTCAGCTTTGGCAGCATCAGCTTGTGAGAGACACAGGCAAGTGCAAAGGAGCAACACGCTCAATGTTTGCTCTAGTTCTCAAAGACCAATGCCCTATTCCAGGCAGGTGACCTTGGGTGTACAGGCCAGCTCCCACCAGTATGTCATAAAAGATGCCAATCTTCAGTTACACACCTTGAAGGCATCAGCTACTGACAGCATGACAGCTCAGCCCAATCTTCTCAACAGCTAATATCCAAACTTGCAAGGATGACTGGCCATGAAGATTATTCTGATCTCCATTGTAGGCCTCTGTTACCACCCTGGCTAAATAAGCTAAGCTAACTCAGCACTGACTGTGAAATCAAACCTAGAGCTGCCAGAAATGCTTTGACTCTCAAAGTCATTTGAGAGCAATGTCCAATCCAGTTCTGAAATGTTTTTAATTGTACTTTTCACATGTAGTCATGCCAGTTCTGCAGGATAAAACAGCATCCATTTTAAGTATAGAAAGATCCAAGAAACGGGGAATGAGATGAATGACTATTTAATCTACCCTCCATGCTGGGTGAAACAGGAACACTGTCCGTGACAATGAGAACTTGCTGTTTTTCAAGTGCCCTAGAATCTGAAGTACTGGATTAGTGGTGCTGGAAGAGCACAGCAGTTCAGGCAGCATCCAACGAGCAGCGAAATCGACGTTTCGGGCAAAAGCCCTTCATCAGGAATAAAGACAGTGAGCCTGAAGCGTGGAGAGATCAGGCTCACTGCCTTTATTCCTGATGAAGGGCTTTTGCCCGAAACGTCGATTTCGCTGCTCGTTGGATGCTGCCTGAACTGCTGTGCTCTTCCAGCACCACTAATCCAGTATTTGGTTTTCAGCATCTGCAGTCATTGTTTTTACCTTGTAGAATCTGAAGTGTCCACTTGAATAGAAACATGGAGCCTAGGCTTTATTGGCAGTGAAAAACAGCAATCCCCAACATTAAGATTTAGAGCAGTTTACACCTGTTGCTTATAAATGAAAGGGGAGGTTTCCACTAACGGGTGCTTGTTTCATTGTGGGACACTATTTAAATTATCATTGCAGCCTGCTCCCTGAGCTCTCAATCACTAACCTAGGTCACTGAAACAACACTGCACAAAAGGTCTGGAATTCAAACCGCATTCTCTGCGGAATAAACAACTGGAATGCTAGAGCTGGGCATGCAGTGAGGTTGATCAAGGGCAGGACTTCTTACCAGTCTGGTCTCAATTACCTGCCACCACTAACTGTCTGGCTTCAAATTAACTATTATCAGTCAGTCAAGGAAGGAAGAGATAAAACAGAAAGTAGATGCTAAAGAGTTATCAATAACTACAGTAAGCCATACAGCACTCGATACACATGCAGCCACCTTTAAATTACTGATGTGTACCTGCTCTGGAAGTTGGGAACCAAATAATTTACACACAGTTGATTGTGTTATTGAAATCCCAGGGAAAATTCAGTCAGCTCTACTTCCATTCCTGGCTGGGATCAACCTCTCCCAACTTGTGAAGCCTGAAAGACAGGGATACAAACAGAACCTGTCATAAAGCAAAAGAGCAACATCTACTTCAGAAATTAAATCCAAAACATGACAGCCACCAGATTGCTCTGAACTGCTACTAATCCTGAAGATATGAAATGTTGGCACTAACATCCCGGTGAAGAATAAATCGTGGGCATGTGAAAGCTTCATACCATATTCACTCAAACTGTGAACTGGTACAGTTACTTAAAACCCTTGTCCTTCTAAACTATGTCTGAAGTGTGCATTTTAATCCATTTAACACAGGGGTAAAGTACTGCTGGGAACAAGTCTGTCACTGGTGATAGCAGCTGCAAAAGTAATTGGGAACATTGGGTGTCTCACAACATGAAAGCAATGTGGTTTCAGAGAGTGCTCCACATAGGCCCAGCGACACTGACAGACCGGAGCAGTATCCTGCCAAAAAGATCTTCATCTCCTGTGCAGATCCTCAATTACTACAAAAGTACATAATGTACAGCCACGTTCCTTTCTTCAGATGCTTACACAGCATTAATTTCCAAACATATTTACATTATCTCCAAATGCAAAACTTCAATTAAATCCACTCCTGCTTACCACACACTAAGCGTTTACCATCACTGCTGTAACAATTGTGGATACCATCTGCACAGGCTACCAAGCAGAGTCTCAGGGACTGCTTCCTCCAACTAGGTTGACATGTAACACTCTGCATTCTCTGGCTAGCTGAAGACGGAGAGATTGGGGATGGTGTTGTGCAGGGAACTCACAGGGGCACCGAAACTGAAGACTGGCTGACATACGTCAGGAAGCAGAGCAGACAAGTATAGGGAGGCCAACGATATGCATAGGTGGCAAGTGCCAGGAAAACACAAAAGGGAAGGCAAGGATTCCGAATACAGCATAACAAAGGGACAACTCAAAATTAAACTCATCCGGACAGAGCAACAGGACCCTAGGTTGAACCACCAATCCATGGAGGGAAGTTACAAAATGTCAGCGGAGGTTGTGACAATGGCACTACAATTAACATTAGTTAAACAGTAGGAGCAGGAGGTGCCCACTCAGCCCTCTTGAGCCTGCCATGTCATTTAATTTGATCGTGGCTGGTCTGCACCTTCAGGTCCATCTAACCATCTTTGTGCAAACCATTGCTAAATAATTTTTTTTGGGGAGAGAGAACTCCAGAATGTATTAACTTGCGCACATTATCCGATTTCCCTCTTGAGCAGATTTTTCCCTAATTTGATTATATCCCAGTTCAGAATTCCATCAGAGAAGATAGTTATCTTTTTATTTGTGACTATTTTAAACGCCTCCATCAAATTGCCTCGTATTCCAAAAGGCCATACAAAGGCAGGATTGCTTTTTAAAATGCAACCAGTGGAGAGTCTAAAGAAAAAGCCTGAAATTGTAACTTGCTGTACATTAGCCTACAAAGTAGTTGTGGCATTTCCAAAGGGTGTTTCCCTGCTTTGAGGTGCTGGGAGACAGACAATTACATTGGTCTGAAAGTGAATAAAAATATGGAGAGAACATATATGGGTCCCAATGGTCTTCACTCACACCAGACACACAGCAGAACCTGCTCCCTAAATGCTCTCTCTTTCTTGTGACTGTTCTGGTCATCATTTGAAATTGCATCCATTTTCAAGAGCAATTCTTTTATAATTCACCAAACAAAAGGACCTGGGATTCTGAGAGCTTCTGCATGGCTTTATGTCTGCAGTGGCACAAGACATGTCAAGGATCAAAAAATAAATAAATTGCAGATAAGAAATGCTACAGGGTAAGCGACTACAGTCTATCCAGTTTCATCTTGTCCTATTCTTAAAGTTGAATGACAGAATTCTAATGGAGTAATTGATAAATCATTACAATCAATTTCTCACAATTGACATCAAATAACCCAGACACAACTCAAGGAAGCCTCACCAGTGGAGAGCTCTGAGAATTATGATCCAGTCACCTGTTCCTCCCAATCATTCCGTGCTTATGTCACGTTTGAATTTACTCACACACAGGATCCCGAAATGTTATTTTTGCTGAAAATGATCAAACATGCGTCGAAATGCCATTTGATGCTCCTGTCTCCCTGGGAGCCTTGTCTGTGGATTGATGACTAACTCAATGAAAGTACATTTGCCCAGATTCATTTTGAATCTGCAGCCTTTTCAAGCACAGGCCATGTTGAAAGGTAGAAAACTGCAAATGATAGAAATCTGAAAACAAAACAGTAAATGCTGGAAATGCTCACCAGGCCAAGCAGAATCAGTGGAGACAGGAATAGAATTAACATATCTGGCCAATGACCTTTCATCAGAACACACTATGCCATCTGTTTCTACTGTTTTGGAGAAGTTGCAAGGGCTCATTATAGTTTACATTTCCCATTCTCTCTATCATCCAGAAAACAGCAAGCACATCATCTTGTAACCTTCTCTTTTTCAGTGAGGACATGACCAATTTACATAATCACTCCTCATAATCTAATCCCTCAATCATTCTGGTTGCTTTCTTCTGTATTCTTTCATTAACTGCAATTTCCTGTCTAAATCTGTGGTGACCAAGACAGTGCACAGTATTCTAATGAAATCATTAGTGTGTCTGTATTTAAAGTGCAAGATGACCTCACCATTGACCTTTCAACACAACCCACTATTTGATTTGTTTTACCCCTTGCCACTGAGCATGGTTGTGATAGCTTCAATATATTGTCGGTTGAGAACCCACAGATCTCTCTCATTATTCATGCACATTCTTGTCTTACCATCTAAGTAACAACCTCTCCCTGGAATTCTTTCTCGTTTCCATAGTCGGAATCAGGGGATTGCTGATGAATAAGGACACTTCCACATTTTCCTGAATTCTGCCTTCATCGATTTCAAACCATCTGCATCAAATTACCCTAAGGTTGCAATTTTGTTTCTTCTGATCCCACTTAAAAGGGGTTTCTCTTTGATTTTCTCCATTGTATTTGGCACTTGTGGACCCAGGCAGTGCCCAGTAAGCCACAGGAAGTCCAAGAGTTAAATCATACCTTTGCTCAGCTGTGTATCTTGTCTGCAGCTCTCCACTAGACTCAGATGGGAAGCGCCCTTGAGCTGACAATCTATTTAGCCAGACTAGCCAATCCATATGCACTCTCTTAGACACATGTACAGTAAAGTCAACCAGCAACATCACTCATCAAGAAACTAGACAATGTCTAGACAATGTCAAAAGCACAAAGCAGAACTGGTCTACACAGCAGTGAAACCAAAAATACATTTTAATGCATTTAAAATTGATTACATGTGCACACTACAGGTGCATTAAAAGTGTCTTTCCATTCATTTTTCTTTCAATCATTCCATGTAGTCAACAATATTCGTTTTGTGGGATTATTATCCATGATAAGTAGAAACTCCCAGGAAAATGATTCTGGACTTGGGATAGTTCTTGTCTCCACGTAAATTAGGACATAGTGACACCATCACAAGGTGGTGAAAAGATTCACTGGACTAGTACCAGAACAGACAGGTTTTAAGCAGAGGGTAGATTGAGCTGGCTGGATTTATTTCTCCTCAGAGAAGACAAAGAGGTAATTTGACAAAGATCTTGAATTTTGCAAAAGCATTTGAGAGGGTGGGTACAGAAATGTCTTCCACTGCCAAGATATAACTTGGAGATGCTGGTGTTGGACTAGGGTGGACAAAGTTAAAAAGCACACAACACCAGGTTATAGTCAACAGATTTATGTGGAAGCTCTAGCTTTCGGAGCACCGCTCCTTCACCACCTGATGAAGGAGCGGTGCTCCAAAAGCTAGTGCTTCCAAAGAAACCTGCTAGACTATAACCTGGTGTTGTGTGATTTTTAACTTGCAAGACAAATCAGAACAAGGGACGGCCGCAATAAAAGGGCTACTGATCCAAAAGAAAATTTAAGAGAAACTTCTTTACCCAGAGGGTAAGTGAAAATGTGCAACTCACTACCAGAAGAAACAGCAATGGCAAATATCACAGACGTGACACAGTGTGGAGAAGGGAATAGAAGGATATGTTGATGGGGTTAGATGAAGGACTGAAGGGAACTTGTGTGCAGCACAAAAAAACAGAATTGACTGTTCGGCTCAATGCCCTGTCTGTTTGCTATAAATATAATGCATCAGCTCAAGTGGCAGAATAGACGCATGAGCTGGTTAGATACCAATCTCACTGGCAGCAAGCACCAAACATTTGCACGTAGGTGGGAAGAGAAATCACAGGGACATTCACCTCCAACACATTGCAGCAAAGAAGGCTGCCAGATCACCCTCCTGCACACAACTGGTACATGAATGGTAATTTTAAACCAAACATTTCCACTTCACTCGCAGTAACATTTGTGCTTCTTCATTCTCATCTGTCTTGCGTTATTGACATGCAATACATTGTCTCCTGTTCACACAAACTCTGTAAAATCGACTGTCCAGAATATCTATATATTCAGCATGCACATTATTTTGTAGTTCATTTCCTTTGTCTCTATATTGTTGGTATTATCTACTGTTATCGAGGGGAGATGGTGATGCAGCGGTAATGTCATTAGGACCAGTAATGCATGGCTCGTGCTTTGGGAACTGGAATTCAAATCCCATCGCAGCAGCTGATGGCATTTAAATTCAATTCATATATCTGGAAATATATACGTCTCAATGGCAGTGATCAAAAGTGATCAATTGTTGTAGAAACCCAGCTGATGCCCTCATCTAATCTGGCCTTAAGCGAGAATCTAGATCCACAGCAACACAACTGCCTTCCGAAATTGCTCATCAAACCATTCACTTCTAGGGTAATTAGGGACAGCCTTGCCAGAGACAGCCACTTCCCAAAAGAGAAATATGAAACTAAAAAAAAATGAAACCATCTGCAGTTCTTGCGAACACTCTGCCAGTCTCCCCCTCTTCTCTTCCTTACCAAAGTTCTCCTTCTCCCCTCTCTTATAACTTGGGTATATAATTCCTACTTCCTGTCTCCTACATCCATCTCTTCATATCATTTGGTCCTTCCCATGATAACAGGTGATGCTCAACATGACTATAAGAGGTAAAACAGCAAATGCAGTACCACCTTCAGTAAATCACAGAATCACATACAACATCGGATCTCCCACTGCTTGCTGGCTGACTCAGAGGAACCAGGCGCCTCACTGCTCCATGTGGGCCACAGGCAGCAGCAGCAGCGAGCCCTGCTTCATGATGCTAAATCCACCCCCTTTCATAGATTTTTTTGAAGTTGGGGAGAGAAACAAAGTAAACACTTGGAGCCCTACACCTGCTGCCATCACACCACAGTCTGAAGCTCCCCACCCAAGGCTGTTGCCAATATCAAGGGGTGTGGTTTGGAGGAAACAACTGGATTTCCAAACAAGAAAAGTTTTTCTTTAAACCCTTCTGGAAACAGCTTAATGGCACAGTCTTTCCCCAGGATTGAGTCAGTGGTGTTTAATTTGAATTTCCACACAAGCCCGCATCAAGAAACAGATTCCATCAGGAAACATGGGGCGGGGGAGAGGAATGGGGACAAGAAGGAGCAGAAGTGGGACTAGAAAGGGGCAGGGGCAGGGGGGAGGGGACAATGACAGGGGGTGGGGAAGGGGGGCACTGACAGGGAGTGGGGGCCACTGACAGAGGGGGCAGGCGGGGACTGACAGAGGGAGGGAGCGAGGGAGGGGGCACTGACCGAGGGGGCGGGGGGGGGGGGGGGGGGGCACTGACCGAGGGGGCGGGTGGGGGGGCACTGACCGAGGGGGCGGGTGGGGGGGGGGCACTGACCGAGGGGGCGGGTAGGGGGGGGGCACTGACCGAGGGGGCGGGGGGGGCACTGACCGAGGGGGCGGGGGGGGGGGCACTGACCGAGGGGGCGGGGGGGGCACTGACCGAGGGGGCGGGGGGGGGCACTGACCGAGGGGGCGGGGGGGGGGCACTGACCGAGGGGGTAGGTGGGGGGGGGGGGGGGCACTGACCGAGGGGGCGGGTGGGGGGGGGGCACTCTGACCGAGGGGGCGGGTGGCACTGACCGAGGGGGCGGGTGGGGGGGGGGGGCACTGACCGAGGGGGCGGGCAGGCTGGGGGTCACTGACCGAGGGGGCAGGCAGTGGGGGAGGGGGGCACTGACCGAGGGGGTGGGCAGGCAGGGGGGGGGGCACTGACCGAGGGGACAGGCAGGCAGGGGGGGCACTGACAGAGGGGGAGGGCAGGCAGGGGGGGCACTGACCGAGGGGGAGGGCAGGCAGGGGGGGGCACTGACAGAGGGGGCGGGCAGGCACTGACCGAGGGGGAGGGCAGGCAGGGGTGGCACTGACCGAGGGGGAGGGCAGGCAGGGGGGGCAATGACAGGGGCAGAAGGGGGGCAGTGACAGTGGGATGGGGGGGGGGGGGGGGAGGAGGGGAACAGTGATGAGTTGGTGGCTAGGAGGCGGACAGTGACAGATTGGGGGGGGGGGGGAAGAGAGGGAATGCAGTGATGGGGTGGTATTGGTGGGGTGGGGGGGAGAACAGTGATGACCGGGTGGGGAGGGATGGGGGATGTTCTCTGGGATTGTTGCCAGGGTAAAACGGCCGAGGGGGTGAAATCCCGCCTCTCTCTCTTTCCCTCACAGAGGATGGACAGGGCAGGGCTGGTCTCCACAGAATGCCATCCTGGGGGGGGGGGGGGGGGGGGGTGATGTGAGGTCAGGCCGGGACACACACACACACACACACAGCCCAGAGGCAGGCGGGCGAGCCTGTGAGGAGTGAATGTCAAACCTGGTACAGTGGAGAGTGCAGCCTGGGACGGTCCCTCAGTCTCAAACAAGGGCAGGAGCAGGAGGCCGGCCTCTTTCCTGGCACACATTCCCTCCTCGATCATCGAGCCATATCACGCAGCACAGACTTCACCAGAAACCCCCGACAGCGCAACCGTCAGCGGGCGGAGTGTGTTTGAGGGGGTGGGGTGGGGGTGGACGCCGGGGGACACGGAGAGAGAGGAAAGACAGCGGCCGACAGAAAACGCGGCCAGTTCATCCAGCGGAAAGGCTGAAGAAGCCGGAGGACCGAGACTGCCCTCCACTATCCCGGCGGCCACCGCAACACGGCGCATGGAAAAGGGGGAGCCTGCACGCACCGCCTCCAGACACGTTGGCGTCGAATCAGCGCTCGGAGGATCCGAGGGGGAGGCCCTCCGGTATCCCAGCGATCACTGGGGACAGCGCTCAGCCGCAATCAGCGCTCGGAGGAGCCAGGAGAGGTCCTCCGGTATCCCAGCGATCACTGGGGACCGCGCTCAGCCGCAATCAGCGCTCGGAGGAGCCAGGAGAGGTCCTCCGGTATCCCAGGATCCTTTGAGAGTTGGCACCATGGTAACGCGTTGCTGATGGCGTTGGAACTGATCGCCTGTCAACTTTTTCATGTACAGTAACTGAGATTGGGCAGGAGTGTTGAAAATCACGAGGGATCTCGACTGTGTAGGCAGGGAGAAAATGTCCCCCCATTGGTGGAGGTCCAGAGGAGGCACAGCTTCAAGGTGATTGACAAGAGAAGCAATGTCGACGTGTGGCTTTCACAGAGAGAGAGAGGTTAGCATCAGGAATAATGCTACCTGTGGGGGAGGGGAGGCGGATTTAAATGTGGCCTGCATAAATCACTGAAGAGAAAATAGTTGTACTGATATAGAGATAAAAAAAACAATGACTGCAGGTGCTGGAAACCAGATATCTGGATTGGAGTGGTGCTGGAAGAGCACAGCAGTTCAGGCAGCATCCGAGGAAAGGCTGGCGGGAAGTGGCACTCCGACCAACTGGCGCAGATTTGACGAGACGCCCCAGTGTTTTGCTCACAAAGCTGCCCTGTCTCTCAGGTTCGGCAGCACCTCCTCACCGTCGGGCTCCCAATCATTTTGCTGGCCGTAGAGGACCCCCACACCACCCCAACCCCCAACCCCACGTCTAATTGTCCACGAATTGTTTTCCTCAAGACTTGATGGGGCTCGCTATACTGACATTGCAGAGGGCTGGCATGGTCATTGTTGAGGGTGAATGGCCTCTTCCCAATCTATGACTCTTATCAGTTCATTTGTTGTGCTGCCGCAGTGCCTTTTAGATTAGACTAGATTCCCTACAGTATGGATACAGGCCCTTCGGCCCAACAAGTCCACACCGACCCTCCGAAGAGTAACCCACCCAAGACCCATTTCCCTCTGACTAATGCACCTAACCTATGGGCAACTGAGCATGGCCAATTGACCTGATCTGCACATCTTTGGATTGTGGGACTTCGGTCATTTTCTGTGTAAATGCAAAATTTCTCCCACAACTACAGAAAAAAACTCATACCAGAATATAGAAAGGTTCGCATTTATGTATTACCTTTCACAACCAAAGCATTTTATAGCCAAGCAAGTATTTTTGAGTGCCACCACTATGGTTCAGAAGGCACAGTAGCCAATTTGCATACAGCACAAGTTGATTACCCCCAATAATCTATTTTTATGATGTTGAATGAAGGATACGTACTGGCCAAAGCACTGGAAAAATCTGACTTGCTCTTCTTCCAATTTGTGCCATGAGGTCATTTATGTCCACTTAAGAGGGCAGTTTCAATCAAAAGATAGCAGCACTCCCAACAGTAGTGTACAGAGTGCTAGTTTACTCAAATCCTAGTGTAGAACTTAAAACACATCTTTCTGATTCAGATATGAAAGCACTGTAATTTGAGTTATAGTTGGTTTAACTCTAACCTGGATTGTAGCTAAGACAATAATCCAGGTTGATATAAGCTTCAACAGCTATGCCCCATACAGGTCTAAAATCAGCAATAATATTCATTATTCACGGTTCAGTGGCTTCCAGATGTGCATATTGTGAGTGTTGGTGCGAACCAGACAAAGCCATGACAGGATGGCTTATTGTTCAGAGCCAGAACCAAAGAGTGACCATGTCAACAAGGAGTGATATTGCATTCTGAGTTAGCACATTTCGGCCAGGAGGAAATAAAGGGAGCAAAACTCCAGAGAGATAGCGAAAATATATCAGTTGTTTACCAAATAAATTAGGCACGGTATCTCACTCATACTTTAGTTGTTTTGTTTTTCACCGTCTCTGGTCCTAAGTCAATAATGTTGCAGAAGACACCTAAAACCAATTGAGACCTTGCCATCAAGCTGGCATCTACATCAGCTGGATCTTCTGACGTGATCTCTGATCATTTCAACGGCTCCTCGATTGTCCTGTCTTGGATTTTCCTCTGTGCATTTTCAGCATATGAACAAGAAGCAGCAGCAGGCCACTTAGACCTGTGATAAAAAGATCATGGTTGATCATGACACAGTCCTGCCTATCCCGAATAAACTTTCCTCTCTCTGCTTACCAAGAGTCTATCCACATTTTCCTTAAAGATATTAAAGGACTCTGCTTCCACCACCTTTTCACGAAGAGGCTTATGATTCTGAGGGGGAGAAAAGGTTTAGGGTTAAGAGATTAAGAAATGCTTGCTACCTTTCTCATTCTGATTTTACTGCTCCTCAGATGCTGCCTGAGATTTTCCTGCTCCTCGGATGCTGCCTGAACTGCTGTGCTTTTCCAGCACCATTCTAATCTAGACTCTGGATTCCAGCATCTGCAGTCATTGTTTTTACCTGAGAAATGCAATAAGCAGTCCAGATGTTTACTCGACCAAATGGAATGGTCAGGTTGGCTTAGAAGGAAGTTTTGGAAAGGCTGGAATTTAGAAGACCAAGAGACAGCTTGATTGATACTTGACATTCTATTTTTTTGTAAATATTTTTATTGAAAAGAAAAAGGTTTTTGAGTTTTTTACAAGATTACAAAATTAATACAAAATAATGTAACCACTTCACAGTACAATAACATCAATATAAAATTTAAAAAACTAACTACTAATCTAATCTACTAACTACCAAAACACAAAATAAGATACAAGAAAGACGATTCCATATATAAAAAAACCACAGTATAATACATAACTAACAACAAAAACAAGGTAAATAAATATATAAATAAGCATTCAAAATAAAATTATACTAAGATTAGATTAGATTCCCTACAGTGCGTAAACAGGCCCTTCGGCCCAACCAGTCCACACCGACCCTCCGAAGAATAAACCACCTAGACCCACTTCCCTCTGATTAATGTACCTAGCACTATGGGCAATTTAGCATGGCCAGTTCACCTAACCGCAAATCTTTGGCCTGTGTCTGTTGTTCTTGATGTGATCCCCTCTACATTGGGGAGATCAGATGCCAACTTGCAGAACAGTTCAGAGAACACCTCCAGGACACACACACACCCAACAACCTCTTTGCCCTGTAGCTGACCACATCAACTTCCCCTCCCACTCCGCCAAGGACATGCAAGTCCTAGGCCTCCTCCATGGCCAAATTCAAGCCATCCAACACCTGAAGAAAGATTATCTCATTTTCTGCGTCGGGACCCTCCAACCACACGGCATCAATGTCAATTTCAACAGTTGCCTCATCTCCCCTTCCCCCTACCTAATCCCAGATCCTACCCTCCGACTCGGCACCGCCCTCTTGAATTGTCCTCCCTGTTCATCTTCCTCCCCACTTATCCGCTCCACTCTGACCTGTCACCATCATCCTCCACCTCCATTGACCTATCACATTCCCTCCCAGACCCACCCCCTCCTATTTATCTCTCAGCCCCCTTGGGCACCCCCCCACATTCCTGATGAAGGGCTTATGCCTGAAACATTGCCTTTCCTGCTCCTTGGATGTTGCCTGATCTGCTGTGCTTTTCCAGCGCCACACGTTTTGACTCAGATCTCCAGCCCTCACTTTCTCCTGACCAAACTCCTATATAATTCAAGCAAGACTTCACTACTCCTGTATTCAAATCCTGTTACACTGAAGCTTAACTTGCCATATGCGTTTCTAATTGCCGCTGCACCTGTATGTCGAGGAGCTCCTGTAGCCCTACTAGCAGTATGAGGATGAGGTGCTGATATTTAGTTACTACCTTGGCTTCTCTCTGTATGATGACCCACAAGGAGGTGTTAATTTCCTGGTACCATTCATATGTTAATTGTAGCTGTTCTGAGTTGTAAGTGACTGTTTAATTTGAAAGTTTCTTTAACTAGAAATGAAGTGTGACACTTCACTGTGTATGGTGTGTGGTGCTACAGACATGTCCTTATCAAAGCGCTATATTTGAACTCATCTTCATTGGTGAGGCAAAGTGCTTCAGGACGTGCTGAAGAAAGTAAGGAAGGACTTATGTTTGTGCAGCACCTTTTACAACATTAGGATATCTCAAAGCATTTTGCAGCCAATTAATTACTTCTAAAGTGTAGTCACTGTAAAAAAATGTTGAAAGCAACAGCTACATTTGTGCACAGCATGCTCCCACACAGCACTGTGAAAATAACCATATAAACTGTTTTATGGTTATTAGTTGAGAGACAAATATTGCCAAGAAATCAAGAAGAATTGACCTGCTCTTTTGAATTGTGTTATGGAACTTTCCAGGCAAGAAAGGTGCTGTGTTAAATGGAAGATCGTTCTATGACAAATGCCTTAGCATTCCTCTTAAGTAAATAGATAAAAATAGTTGCAAAGTTGAGTGAATATTTAAAATAAGTCAAAGCTACTTAGAGCCAAAATGAGGATTTTTTTTACTTAGAGGGTTATGAATCGTTGGAGTTCCCTAGCACAGAGGGCTGCAGAAGCTCAGTTATTGAGTATGTTTAAAATAGAAATTAATGTTTTAAATATTTATGATGTAAAAAGATATGGGGTACTGTGGAAAAAGCTTTGAATGGGGTGATCAGATGTGATCATATTGTTGAACAGGCTCAATGGGTGAATGGTCTACTCCTGCTCCTACGTTTCTCACAGCATAAAAATATGCAAGTAAGTATGGATCGTGAGCCCCAAAGTAACAGAAAGACTGCTACAATAATTTATAAAGTTAAGTTTAGGAGATCTTTCCCATTTACACTGAAAGTGCACTTCAGCAACTTCAAAGGGATTTCCTAGGAATGCTCGGAACAAGAACAGCTTTCAAGTTGAGAGCAGGCCTCAGAGCCAACGTCAGGCTCAGGACTTGATCTGCCAGAGAGGGTCTAGCTCAAGAGAAGGATAGCATTTGGCTATGGTGTTGATGGGGTGGAGGAGGACATTGAATGAGAAGAGTGCTAATAAGGATGTGGTTGGAAACTTGGGTCATACTGGTTTGGAGGTCTCTGGCTGTTTGCAGCCACTGGGGAGAGGTTTGGCAGCATCAATTTTATAGGACTGTGAGTGCAGTGAACATCAGGCCAGAGAACGGCTTTCAAGCACATCCATTGTGGGATACAGTTGGAAGCTCCCAAAGCTCAGTAATAAGGAGTAAACATAGAGTAATAGGGGAATGGATCTGGGTGGGATACTCTTCAGAGGGTCAGTGTGTTCTTGTTGGGCCGAAGTACCTGTTTCCACACTGTAGGGATTCTAAAAAAAATGCAAAATACTTTGCTAATCAATTTAAAGGACACATTAGAAGCAAGTAAACTGACGAAGTACACCTAATGAGTCTAACAGTGTAAACTGGCACAATGAATATTTTGATGCAAAAGGTATGACATGAAATGTGTGTGACATTAGAGTATTGTAATCCTTATATTCCTGCTATGTAACCTTCGCTTCCTGTGATTGTTCTTTGTTATAATCACCTTTTAGCCAGCATAAGTGGCTGTCAATCATCCTGATTACTTCAAAATAAAACTAAAGCAAAGAAGAACAAAAGAGGGAAGCAAAAATGTGGACAATTGTCAAGAAACTGCCAACTGGGGAGTATTGGAACTCTCACCCACTCACTTGGTCACTGTTCAGGTCCCAAATATTTCTTCCAGGTGAAACAGCATCATTCTGTTTGGCAGATTATATTTGGTGCTCTGAATATGGTCTCCTCTGCATTGGGTAATTGCTTTGTAGAGCACCTCCATTAAGATTACAAGTGTGGCTCATATTTTCTGATTGCTTGTCATTTTAATTTTCTGTCCCAGTCTGACCTATCTGTCTCCAGCCTCCTACAATGTTCAGTGAAGCACTTCATCTTTCTGCTGAGCACTTTACATCCTTCCAGACTCAACATCAAGTTTAACCAGTTTTGATCTTCGTCACTGCTTCCATTCCCCTCAAACATTCTGGAAAAGTTTCTACCTCCTTTGGATTTATGATTTGATTCTTTATTTGTCTCATCACCTCCTTTTACTTTATGCCATCGATTCTTTCACCATTGAATATTTCTGTTTTGTTTACCCGAGGCTATAAAATTTGAAAATAGTACAGGACTTGTACTGGACCACGGTCAGTCTACATGTAGAACACTGTGCACGGTTCTGGTCTCCATAACATTACAAGCTTATAAAGCACTATAGGGAAATTCACTCATCCAGGAACTATTCAGAAATCACTGGACTCAGTGTTTGCAGATAATTCTCAGAGACTTAAACAAATGTTACCAAAGTCAGATACTGCCTCCTAAGCCTGACACTACCTCTTCCCTATCCTGGATAAACCTCAGGAATCCTTCCTTACTTTGAAATTTATGCTACTAGCCGCCAGCTTCCTCCCAAAGTGCTACCACATCCCAGGATCATCACTTCAGTATGACAAAAACCAAGGAAAAATCTCTTCCAGTGAAACCAAAACTTGTGACAAATTTCTCACCAACAACAGTAAATGCAGTATCACCCTCTTCCAAATACTATTGAACATCCTTGACGTTCCTCCTTAATCATAGTTTAACTGACAGGCAATATGGCTTAGCTACACAAAGTAAATGTCTACATAGAAAATAAAGGTGTCTCATTTGCAGTTTTCAATAATGGACAAAGTCACAGAGTTCAAAACCAAAAACAACCTAAAATTCCACAATTTAATCTAGTACAACTGGGATTTAACTTATTCCATCAACTACATGACATAGTCATTGAGCTGTCCAGACAGAAACTGACCCTTCAGTCCAACTCATCCATGTGACCAGACATCCTAAATTAATTTAGTCCCATTTGCCAGCTTTTAGCCCATATCCTCCAAACCCTTCCTGTTCAAATATCCATCCAGATGCTTTGAAATGTTGTAATTGTACCAGCCTCTGAGCTTCTCTGGCAGCTCATTCCATACACGCACCACCATCTGCGTGAAAATGTTGCACCTTGGATCCCATCTCACCTTAAACCTATGCCCTCTAGTTTTGGACTCCCTTACACTGGGGAAAGGATCTTGAGTATTCACCCTATTCATGCCCCCCATGATATTATAAATCTCTATAAGGTCACCCCTTAGACTCTGCTGCTCCAGGGAGAATACCCCCAGCACATTCAGCCTCTCCCTATTACTGAAATCCTCAACCCTGGAAATATCCTTGTAAATTTTTTCTGAAGTTTTTCAAGTTTAATAACATCTTTCCTAGAGCAGGGAGACCAGAATTGAATGCAGTATTCCGATAGTGGTAGAACCAATATCCTGTACAGCCACAACATGACCACCCAACCTCCTATACTCAGTGCACTGACCAATAAAGGCAAGTGTACCTAATACCTTCTTCACTATCCTGTCTACCTGCAACTCTACTTTCAAGGTGCTATGAACTTGCATTCCATGTTAGCACTCCCCAGTATCTTACCCCCATTAAGGTTGTTATAAAACTAATTACTTGTGGTATTCCTTACGTACTCCCTGGTCTTCCAAGTGCAGCACACAGGGAATCTGTTTTATATTAGGGTGTTATCAATGGTGTACAGGAAAGGGTTTGGCAGGAAGAAACAGTGATATTTGCAGAGGCTTAAAAATGTAGTAAAAGAACCCCATGTATTATCAGGGGGTAGTCATTCAACAAAAGGGATATAGTTTAATTTGCAGTCACCAGTTAATCTCATAGTGAGTGATGAAGCAGAGGGCAGTGGAAAGATAGCAAATACGTGACAGAAGGTTCAATGTCCAGATATGGAGGTTTCCAGAGACAAGGAAGATAACAGTACTACAGGAATTATTTTAATTTATTTTGAAACAAGAAGTATCTGCTCAGATGGGAGATATATATGTAGAATTGAAAACAATTTGTTCAGGAACAGCAGAAAATACATTTACCTAACAAGGTTATCTATTTTCAATAAAATTAAGGAAATTAAGGTTTTACAAATGAAAAACAGCCTTAGGGACAGTATGAGAAATGACTGGAAAAAAGAATTAAAGTCAGCAGTTGGAAATATGAATTAAATAAAGATGGACAGGAAATTAATCAATTGAATCTAGTCGTCAGATTGGCAGAAAGTTGGGGAAATAATGGTATAAATATTTAAAATTCAAGATGGAAAGAATCCTTGAAAAATTAAAATAAACTTGGTAAAGCTCCAAGAAAAAATAGACTTACACAGAATTGGAAGAAATCAAATGAAATGTGTGAAGTTGATAAATTAAAAGAAAATGTATAAAGTTGGCAATGTGGTATAAAATTTAAAAAATCAAAATCAGCAAAAAAATGTATTTGTTAAATAAAAGAGTCAACTGAATCTGCCTATCCCTTCATACAGCCTTACAGCTGAGAGGCAGAATTACAGAGTAGGACATCCAGTTGTAAGAGCAGTGGACAGGATAGCATATTTGGTATGTTAACTGGGGATAATCTGATACCTGTAACTTTGGGCTCTAGCTAGTGTTCACAGTGTGACAGTCAGTGACAAAATAATTTCTTCAGGTTCCTTCCTTTTATCAAGGGTTGGATGCAGTATTAGACCAGTGACTTCTAGTGTCAGCAGCAGCCTTTGTGCAACTAGGTTTCATTGCTAATTGTGGGATCATATTTTGTAAGGTACAAATCTTTTCTGAGGTGACTAGCCAGAAGAATACATCTTCAGGAGAGCCGTTATCCTCTAATTAGTATAATCTGCGTCTTCCATCATTCCATCCTAATGCAGAGCTGAGGACACTGTGGAACGCTGATAAGCCTTGGCCATACTTAAAACTAGAGTGTGCGCCAGTAATGAATGAGATACTAGTCCTGTGATTGAAATACCCAATATTCACAAAAATTACTGGTACCAGAAGTAAGGAAATTTGACATAGGAAGTGCATTTGGTTGCAAGAAATTTGATTATTTGAACAGCACAGAATATGCCAGACTTACTATGTTTTTGCAGCAATTTCTGTTTTTGTTTCAGATTTCCAGCATCCACAGTCCTTTGTTTTATTCTCATTCTGTATTATTCTATTCAGCTCTTTCCCTTTTTCTTTGTGATTGCCCATGAGAGGGAGGTCAAAAGTGGGTGAGCTTTGGAAACACTGATTCCCAGACAGAGGGTCAGTCTTCTGCTGCGTTTGGAACATGCTGCAAGGTTCAAAGTGAGAGGCAGAAGAGTCCACAAACAACCTTGTCAAAAAGCTAATGAATGGCTTGGGGAGGGCCAGATGGAGATTTGCAAAGCAGCCATGTGAAAGTGTGAACCCTCTGAGGCACATTGCTGCCATCATGTATTGTTGTTGCTGAATTAAGTATTGGTGAGGGAAAAGGTTATTGAAACTCTGGTGGCTCAAAGCACGACACAAAATTGGGATCATTATAGCAGAGTGAGTCAAATACCTTGTGGATAGTTCTGTTTTACAGGAGATGGTGGCGTGGTAGCAATGTAATTGGACCAGTGATTCAAATCCCACAACAATTTAAAATTCTAGTAAAATAATCTGGAATTGAAAGCAGGTCTCAGTGATAGTAGCAACGTAACTGTCATTGAGTATTGCAAAAACCTATTTGAATTACAAATCTCCTTCAAGGTAAGAAATCTGGTGTGGCCTGAATGTCATTCCAGACCCAAAGCAATATGGTTAACTTTTAACAAGTGCAGGCTTTTCCAGTGACATCATGTTACTTGAACCGTAAAGGAAAAGTTGCTGGCTCTGTGTTCTCTGTTGCTGTACTCTGCCAGCCTGGTCATCGCTACCAACTGCCTTTGGGCATTGCCACAAATTTGGCATTGAGAAAGTGAGGACTGCAGATGCTGGAAATCAGTGTCAGAAAGTGTGGCACTGGAAAAGCACAGCCAGTCAGGCAGCATTCAAGGAGTGGGAGAGTTGACATTTCGAACATTAGCTCTTTGTCGGGAATGTGAGATGAGGGAGCCAAGGGTGCTGAGAGATAAATGGGAGAGGGGGTGGGACTGGGAATGCTATAGGTCATTGCAAGTGCGGGGTGATGGTCATAGGTCAGAACAGAAAGTGGGAAGGAAGATGGACAGGTAGAACGATTCAGGAGGGCGGTGCCGAGTTGGAAGGTTGGATCTGGGATAGGGTGGGGGGGGAGGGGTGATGAGGAAACTGGTGAAAATGACATTGATCCCTTGTGATTGGAGGATCCCAAGGTGGAAGATGAGGTGTTCTTTCTCCAGTTGTCGGCTGGCTAGGTCCAGGAGGACTTGCATGTCCTTGGCAGACTAGCAGGGGGAGTTGTAGTGGTCAGACTCCGGGCAGTGGGGTTGTTTAGTATGTGTGTCCCAGGAGTGTTCTGTGAAACATTCTGCAAGTTGATGTCCTGTCTCCCCAATGTAGAGGAGGCCACGTCGAGAGTAACGGACACAGTAGATGAGGTGTTTGAAGGTGAAGGAAAATCTCTGCCGAATGTAGAAGGATCCTTTGGGGTGAGCGAGGAGATGTGGGTGCAGGTTTTACACCTCTTGCAGTGGCAAGGGAAGGTGCCAGGAGTGGAGGGTCAGTTGGTGGGGGGTGGGGATCTAATGAGGGAATTGCAGAGGGAATGGTCTCTGCAGAATGCTGAAAGGGATGGGGAGGGAAGTATATCTCTGGCGGTGGGGTCTGACTTTGGTGGTCGATACGGTCATCAATATAGCAGAGTAAAAGATGGGGAATGGTGCCAGTGTAACTGCGGAATATGGACTGTTCCAGGTACCCGATAAAGAGACAGGTGTAGCTGGGGTCTACGTGGGTACCCATGGCTACTCCTTTGGTCTGGAGGAAATAGGAAGATTTGAAGGAGAAATTGTTGAGGGTGAGGACCAGTTCAGCCAATTAAATGAGCGTGTTGGTGGAAGGATACTGGTTGGATAGGCGGGAGAGGAAGAAACAGAAGGCTTGGAAAGCCTTTGTCATGGCGGATGGACATGTGCAGGGACTGGATGTCCATGGTGAAGATGAGGCATTCGGGGCCAGGAACCAAACGTTATGGAGGAGGTTCATCAACTTCATGAACTCCTCCCACCTTGACCTCAAGTTCACGGACCATCTCAGACACCTCCCTTCCCTTCCTGGACCTCTGCATCTCCATCTCCAACAATCGACTCAACATGGACATCTACTTCAAACCCACTGTCTCCCACAGCTAACTGGACGACACCTCGTCCCACCCCTACTCCTGTAAAAATGCAATCCCTTACTCTCAATTCCTCCGCCTCCGCCGTACCTGCTCCCAAGAGGACCAACTCCACTCCAGGACATCCCAGATGGCATTCAAGGACCACAATTTCCCCTCCCACATGGTCAACCATGCCCTCCAGCATGTCTCTTCGACTTCCCACACCTTCACCTTTGGGCCCCACTCTTCCAAATGCAATAAGGACAGAACACCCCCGGTCCTCACCTTCTACCCCACCAACCTCCGGATACAACACATCATCCTCTGCCATTTCTGCCCCCTAGAGTCAGACCCCACCACCAGAGACATATTTTCCTCCCCACCCTTTTCAGCATTCTGCAGAGACCATTCCCTCCCAACTCCCTCATTAGATCCACGCTCCCCCACCGACCCACCCTCCACTCCTGGCACTTTCCCTTGCCACCGCAAGATGTGTAAAACTTGTGGCCATAACACAACCCCCACCTCCACTCCAAGGCCCCAAATGATTCTTCTGCATCCGGCAGAGATTTTCCTGCACCATCAAACACCACCACAACTCCACCCCCACCCCCCACCCCCCAACCTGATGAAGAGCTTTTGCCCAAAATGTCGATTCCCCTGCTCCACAGATGCTGCCTGACTGGCTGTGCTTTTCCAGCACAACACGTTTTCACACAAGTTTTGACACATGTGCTGGCCAGAGCACATGAAAAGAAAGAAAAGTATTATCTTTTTTGCGTGTTTAAATTCTGTTTCTAAAATGGATAACCTTTCTGGAGTCATTTCCAGAAACTTCAGAACTCCCAACTTTGTATAGACATTTACATAAAGTGAATACAAATGGTTTGGAGACAAGTCAACTCCTTTCAACCAGTTCAGGACAAAGGAAAACACAAGATCTGTGATTTTAACATGGGAGCTGATGCTTTTACAGTTACCTTAACACCTCGCAACGGAAACACTGACAGGTGAGGTAAAGCTTCATGGCTAGGTTCACGGCCTTCCAATTAGCCCACTGAGATGGGTACTCAGCACCTGAAATGCCTGTCATTGTCAGATGAACTGAAATTGGAGCTTGTTGAATGTCTTAAATTGATGATTCTGGGATTCTAAGTTAATAACTGTCTGACCTCCACAGAGAAAGCAGGACTGTAGGGTGAGTTGGCAGTCTGCCTCAGATCCTCCATCACTGTCTACAAGTTGGAAAGAAGATTACGCTTCGCCTGCAAAAACGAAAAACCACTGGACCAACTCAACAATGCAACTTTTACTGGACAGACCACCAGGAAATTGTGAACTGTTCTTTAATACCTCTGGATTTACTAAAACCTGTCATTTATGGCCTATCTCCTCTCCTGTCTTCCTTAATTTCCTGAGGGCATGTGTGTTTGAATGGAATAGCAAAGCAATTTCCCCCAAGTTTTAAATGCTTTGTCAATAAATCCTATCTTTGATGTCAACTTAAAGGATTTTATTGTAAGGTTATTTTTAAAAATGGAATCTAAACACAAGAATGTGAGGAACACTATTCTGCCTATCTCAGTAAGGAATGGAAGTAAAAGTGAAAGTAATGCTTTCACTGTCTCAAATTTAAGAGGGGCAAGTAATTATAATTTAAATTCATCCCTGCTCCCATTGTCCATGACAGGTACTAAACTCTTCTCTCGCCTAATTGGATCTTTGCAAATTAAATTAGCATTGCTTCAGTGACACAGATACAGTGGGGGGGGGGGGGGGGTTCTGGACCTAGAAATGATCCAGGCAACGTGCCTGAACCTGACCCCAGATTAAAAGTTCAACCTTATGTAATTGCTATTTCAGTGTTATATCCACTCTTTTAATCAAATATCAGCTTCAAACCCTTTTTTTGGAGCTTGCAGGAAGATTGAAGGTGAGGTTGGTAGACAGACGGTCACACGATCTATAATATGGGCAGCTTTGAGATAGGATGAGCTGAGGATTAAAGTGTGACAAACTGTAGCTAGTAGGAAACAATGGATCAAAGAGTGGGAATAAATCCCTTGAATGTTCACTTGGATCTAAGGTTGCTAGTGAAATAGGTCTCAACACACCTTTCTGTTGTAGAGTTTATTGAATATTTTGTCACCCAGTACTGCCAGATGTTTTCTAATCAATCTGTTCAGAGATATTGTTCACATCTCTGGAGTAGGTGGAACTGGAGTCCAGACCTCTTGGCTCTGAGATAGGGACACTACCAATGTGCATTGGACTCTTACCTTGATCCCCCTTGATACTTGCACAATCCTTTAATCAATGAACCCTAATTAGCAGAATAACTTATTATACTGGCAGATTCTCCTCTTTAAAAGAAAAACTCTTATAGAACCGAAATTAATGAAAAATGAACAAAAATGATTCGTTTCATGTTGTACATCTCATAACAAAACTTTCCATATTCTCCTTTCTTTCTTTCTTTAACCAAAGTCAGAAACCAAAAACATTCTTTTTTTCATATTCTTGTAACTTCTCGTACCATCAGGCATCCCTGTTCGAGGGAGCAAACACCGTTTTTTGTGTAACAATCTGACAACTGGTGACTTCCATCTAATTAATTTATTATATAAATTAATTTTGAGCATTTCCATTATGCTAGCCAGGTCAATTCTCAATCTGTATCAAATGTACATTGTCTCAGAAAGAGCAGGTACCCTCATAATGCACAGTGGCCTCTTAGGCTGCCCCTTGCATAAAATTTCCTTTCAAATATTGACTAAATACAACCTTGTATCTTTAGCTTCTGTGAGCACCGGTGTTTCAGTAGTTAAGGTAACTTCTACCCCTTCTAGTTTCTTGGTTCCCATCCCAATGAACAGCATTTATTATTCTTTCCCACCAAGAATATTTTAAATTCTGCCAAATTCAAATTTCTGTCTAGAAGATTAGCATTGCTAAAAAGGACGAGCTTCATCTCGTCTGGGTAAAGTAAAGCTAAAAATCTGAGTATGCATTTTCTGAATTTAATTTCTTTAATGTTTTATTTGCTGTCAAGATATCCTCAACTGTTGCCTGTTTTGTCATTGTTACTCAGTTCCAATATCTCATAGCTGGCATCAGGACTGGACTGAGTGTACAAGCATTCAAGCTTTTTAACTGATCTGTTTCTTCTCTAGATTCAAAATCATCTTGCTATGAGGATATTGCCTAATTTTGATCCAAAGTCACTCCTGACTTATTCTGCACAATGCCAAAAATGTGTTGCTGGAAAAGCGCAGCAGGTCAGGCAGCATCCAAGGAGCAGGAGAATCGACGTTTCCAGCATGAGCCCTTCTTCAGGAATGAGGAAAGTGTGTCCAGCAGGCTAAAATAAAAGGTAGGGAGGAGGGACTTGGGGGAAGGGCGTTGGAAATGCGATAGGTGAAAGGAGGTCAAGGTGAGGGTGATAGGCCGGAGTGGGGGCGGGGGCGGAGAGGTCAGGAAGAAGATTGCAGGTTAGGAAGGTGGTGCTGAGTTCGAGGGTTGGGACTGAGACAAGGTGGGGGGAGGGGAAATGGGGAAACTGGAGAAATCTGAGTTCATCCCTTGTGATTGGAGGGTTCCTAGGCGGAAGATGAGGCGCTCTTCCTCCAACCGTCGTGTTGCTATGGTCTGGCGATGGAGGAGTCCAAGGACCTGCATGTCCTTGGTGGAGTGGGAGGGGGAGTTGAAGTGTTGAGCTACGGGGTGGTTGGGTTGGTTGGTTCAGGTGTCCCAGAGGTGTTCTCTGAAACGTTCCGCAAGTAGGCGGCCTGTCTCCCCAATATAGAGGAGGACACATCGGGTGCAGCGGATGTAGTAAATGCAGTGTGTGGAGGTGTAGGTGAATTTGTGGCGGATATGGAAGGATCCCTTGGGGCCTTGGAGGGAAGTAAGGGAGGAGGTGTGGGCACAAGGTTTGCATTTCTTGCGGTTGTAGGGGAAGGTGCCAGGAGTGGAGGCTGGGTTGGTGGGGGGTGCGGACAGCAACACATTTTCGGCTCTGATCTCCTGCATCTGCAGTCCTCACTTTCTCCTTATTCTGCTTAATGTCTAACTCTATATATAGTTAAAGGCTTCTGAAGCATGACTTCCAATCTTAAATTGTCCCTGTTTTGTTTATCATATTATCAAATCAAAATCCATAGAATCTTTCGACAAAAAGTCACAAAGATGCCTGCTAATTTACCTTTGTGGTATCAGTACAACATTGTTAAGTCTGTTTTCAGCTGAATGCAACCTATTTTCAGCAAGATGGATCTAACTGAGAACTCCTACACCCTCCCTGTAGAAAAAGAGCTTGGGGAGTCTACTCTAATATCTTGGTCATCTAGTTTCTCTTCAAAACCGTAAGCCCTTAGCTTGGCTTTTGCCATATCTATCGCATTAGAGAGAACCTTTTCTGAATACATCCATCTGTGTTATCAGTTTGCCTGTTTTCTATCTAGTACCACCATATATGCAGCAAATTCTTTTTACGTATCTAACTGTTTTTTGGATTTTTTATTAAGTTTCCTTTTGATTTGTTGGTAGACAATAAAAATTCTCAATAGTAAGAGTTTTTGCTCCTTGTTATATTTTCTATCTGTTCCATAATCTTTGTCCTTGTCAAACTATGACCTCTATTCACATAGATTTCTACAACTATGACTATTTTTTTTATCCAATACTTTCAAGCCCATTGCCACAACTTTGTCAAGGTATGTTGCTATTGGTCGTGCCCTTCCATTTTCTTTTACAGATATTATATTTATCATTGATCTTTTCTCAGATTTAGTCTGCTCATTGTCCGTTACTCCTGCAGCCTTGTGAAAGGATGGATGGGCTAACTGCTGATGTCATTTTAAAACAATTAGCCTTTTTTTTAACCTTTAAACTGCTATCTCCCACTATCAACAATACCTGCTTAGTATTTTGATAAGCAAAATTAGTTTTTTTTCGAGAATTAAAATAATATCTGGATTGTATAAGTTGCAAAACTACTGACTTTCCAAAACAGTTTCCTTATTATATTCCATTTAAATGTTCATTTGAGCTTTTTTCTTGCTCAGCCTGCTCCCCAGTGAGGGTCTTTCACTCTATATCTGTGCTGATAAAATTATTTAGCCCAGCTGTGTTACAGGGGATCAACACCTTTTCAAATAACTTCAGCACGTAGTCATCCCAGATCTGAAGAAAGTAGAACATTCAAATTCCTTAACTTTAGTATTGAAAGATCTAGGTAACATTTTAACCAATCCACTCCACACATTGTGAATGTGGATTGAATTGAATGAATTTGTGACTGAAACATTCCCAGGCTGAAGCCTCTTGCAATGCATTCCCTCTGCTCAATCAGTACCTTCACCTTCTCCTTTCCAACCTCCCATTGTACATTACTTGAAAACCTGTATTGTTCCATTAGGATCTTTTACTGGAGAACGGTATTTTGAGTACCATATAAAACCCTAATTCAGTCTTCAGTGATAGTTCCCTAGATCGTGTCATAGAGTCATAGAGATGTACAGCACGGAAACAGACCCTTTGGTCCAACTCATCCATGCTGACCAGATATCTCAGCCCAATGTGGGCCCACCTGCCAGCACTGGCCAATTAGAAGCTAATGTTTCTTTGAAATGCTTTTAAAATAATTCAACAAATATACAGCAAATTAATTCAATTGGCTTTATAATCATGAATAACAACAATTTCCCTTCATCCTGATCATTTACCTGTTTAACATCCTTTGAACTTCATTTCAGGTTTACAGGAAATGCCCTTATTCTGAGTCAAGGGTTTACACAGTACAGCCTTATTCTTCAGTGTCACAGAAGGTGGAGATGTTGACAGTGGTGGTGGTGGAGGAAGTGGTGGTTGTTGTTTTGATGACCAAGTCTGTACAGATGCTTCAAGCTGCGTGGGCATTTAAATGTATCATGACCTCACTGTTTTAGTTAAGACTCTCATTTTAATACTTTCAGCCTGTATCTGAGTGCTGTAGCATTGTTGCCACAAGCAAATCTTCCATTTTAGCCAGGAAGTCCACCAGGGATGAATGTTGTCTCAGAATTTATTTTGAAGGCTTCAGATATTTGTACTTCTTTCTGGAAATCTACCTCTAGTTAACATGTCTGGCCACATTCAACAATTTAGCACAGTTCACCAATTTAAAGGCAAATGCTGAGTTTGGGATTTCCCAATAGATATTTTTCAATCTTGAATATCGCCTATTAAATTCCATTATATGTTTATGGAATAACCATCAAATGTATCAAAATCTATCCACACATCATGCACATTTAAGAGTTTGCTGTTCGTGGGAACTTGCCATGTACAAATTTGCTGTCGTGTTGCCCACATTACAACAGTGGCTGCATCTCAAAATAGTACTTAATTGACCGGAATTGATTTTTAAAAAAACTTCTTTATCTCTCCCTTTCTTTAATTTCTACATTTCCAAACCATGAGACAAAGCCTTAATGCTTAAGCTGTCTGTGTGGTTTCCCCATCAAACTGTTGACAGAGAATGTGTAGCTTTGACAATGGACAAAAAAATTGAGTTGTCAAGAATAGATACTTAAATAGATTTTCTGGAAGGACTATGCTGTTGCTGCTCTTCACAAGTGAAATTATTTTACTCATTTCAGCCACTTAACTCCCCATCTCAGGTGGGTAAAATTACAATGGAAGCTTTCTTATGGTGCAGAAGTAGTGTTCTTCCATTTGAGCCCAGAGACCTGCTCCAGAGGTGTGTAATATAATCTCCGACATGTTGGTTAGAAAATATTTTAAAACACAGTTTACATAATAGGAACAGAATTGTGCAGGAGACAGATCACACTAATTTCTCCAGCTCACTTAGGTGCAGGCCAGGTGGCACGAGTCCATATTTGTCAAGGTCAACTTATTAACCTTGGCCTAACATACACATGGTTCTGGGTGGAAACGTGCAGCTAAAAACAGGGGCAGGCAGACAATCAATCATGTCTTGCCTCAGGAAACTCTCAACAGTACAAAGACAACCTGAAAGAAGCAAGTTTCCTTGGTCACAAAATAAATCAAGAGAAATCACTTAATTCGTTCGACATTGAAGATAAGATGTAATTGGAACAGAGGTGGATTAATTAGACCCTCTGACCTGCTTCACCATTCGTTTGGCTTACGGTTAATCATACATTGCTCCAAATTACTTCATGTTCTTGCCTAACAGAACTTATTGATCTTATAATCTTGGAATGTTAGTTTGATCCCCAGGACCATCGTACTTTTATGAAGAAACGTTAAGAGTTCCTTTGAGTAAAAAAACAGCAAACTGATATCATTCCTGAATCAAATTTTAAGATGGTTTCCCCTTCTTGTAGATTCCCCTGTCAGAGGAAATAGCTTCTGTCGATCTATCCAGCAATTTCTTGTTTTTTTTTAGAATTAGAATCCCTTTTTTAACACATTAGAAACCCAGTCACAACACGATGGATTGAATGATCTCCTTCCATGCTGTAGGTTTTTATCTACCTTTCTGATCACCTCTCAATTTTGTAAACCCAGGTGTTCAAGTCACATTCTTGCACCTGATTCTCATAATTTCACCATTTAAGGTCCAGTATCATCTTGATAAATCTGTGCTGTACCCCTCCAGGGTCAGTTGATTCTTCCTTAGATGTGGTACTCCACCTAGAATCCAACCAAGGCAGATCTTTATTTCCAAATAATTAACTACCCAACCATGTCTGAGTTGATGCTAGGGCAAAGCAATGATAAAAAAATTGTTAATTAAAATTGGAATCAGTTAAAAAGCCTAAACCCACTTGTCTTCACCAATAGGAGTGATTTAGAAGTCTTTATCCACCCAGCCATGTGGGTATTGCATCCAATTTTAAAAGTTTGAAGAGAATTACAAACTCTTCATCTGAGATCCCATATCTAAAGCTATCATGACAAGTAGACTAGATAACCAGACCAACTCTTAGTTATAGAACCATAGAACAGTTACAGCACAGAGTTTTTTTTTAAATTGTTCATAGGATGTGGGGTGGTCCAGCATTTATTTCCCATCCCTAGTTGTCCAGGAGAAGAAGGGGATGAACTGCCTTGGACTGCCATTGCAGTCCTTGGATTGTAGGGCCACCCACAGCGCTATTGGGAAGGAGCTCCAGGACCTTGACCCAGCTAAAGTGAAGGAACAATGATACAAAATATTTCCAAGTCAGGATGATTTGTGTCTTGGAGGGGAATGTAAGCTGGTGTTGTTCCCATGTATCTGCTGCCTTTGTACTAGGTGATGGGTCATGAGTTGAGAAGGTGTGGAAGAAGCCTTTATGTATTGCTGCACAGAATCTTGCGGATGATACACACTGCTGCTACTGAGCATCACTGGTAGAGAGACTGAATGTTCTGTATATGTCAGCACTCTAAGAATTACTCAGCAAGTCCCACTCTTTTTCTCTGTAGCCCTGTATGTTTTTTCTCTTCAGACAATTATCCTATTCCCATTTGAGAGTAATTTAATCTGCCTCCACCTCACGTCCCTCATGTCACCACTGCTTCTTTTGCCATTTCTTTGAATTGGTGTCCCCTAATTTTTGACACTCTGCCATTGAGAACAATTTCTCCTTTTTTATATTCTGTTGGGGCCCCTCATGATTTTAAACAACTGTCAAATCTCCTCTCAACCTTCACCTTCCTAAAGGAAGAACTACCTCTGCTTCATTAATTTATTCTTGGGCAAATAGACACTGTGAGGACCCAAGCCCCTTGTTCATTTTGTGCCTGCAGTTTCAAATTCAAACACACTCACACTAAACCCTCCGATGGAACCCATCTCAAAAACCGTTCTCATAAATATTTACCAAAATGTCCAGTAAAGGTCTGTAATAACGTAGTTAAATGCTTATTGTGAAGAGGTCTCATGGCTACCAAAAGAGGTAAATCTTTATTTAAATATTCACTTTGATAGTTAAAAATAGGAAAAAGTAGGAGTTTATCAATAACACAGTCCAGCTGTAATGCAAGCTCACTTCTTGGACACTCAACATCCACGTTATAATGGACTTCCTCTCTATCCCTTTACAATTCCTCTGTGTTAACTGTGCACTTAACTACCATGTCTACTCATTCCAACAGCCTGTCCATGTTCTTTTGAAGTGTAACAATAGCCTCCTCACAGTTCACAATACTTCCAATTATTAATAACAGTTCCATTAGATGCTGTCAGGACTCCTTTGTCAATTTTGTACCTGCAGTTTCAAATTCAAACACACACATTAAATCCTCATATGGAACACGTACAATCTCTCTCTCTTTCTCATTTTCCTTAGAATTATGACCATGGTCCAATTGCAGAATTGCAATCAAATGCCACAGATCTGGGGGCGTGCATTAGCGAAATGGAAATGCCACAGGTCAGACTTTGCAGCAACCATCAGTTTTGGGGACATATACTGCCAGCAGTGTTGCCTCTGGCTGCATTCTTTTTCACAAGTGTACAAGATTAAAGCAACCAGCTACATCACAGCAGAATCACCAAACATGTCAAGCCATCTTATATAATAAATTAAACAAAATAAAATTATTACAGCATAATGCATACCTTGGAGTGATTCCAATCTAGTAATTTAATGGTATTCTGAGACTATCATCAATCACTGATGTGAGGAACCAGCAGAGACACCAGATTAGATTCCAGCCTTGAAATGATTTAGTTGTACCTTCTATGCAATGCTTTTATTATGTGTTATGTACTGGCAGTGACTATCCCATATCCTTGAAGGGTGGAAAGTTCACAGTTTCTACATCACAGGAGTAACTTAAAACCAGAAAATTGTTAGACTATTAGAATAAGCCTAAGAACCATTTCAGCTCTTGATTTCGTCAAAACATTTGAACCTTTGACTCTCTGGGATTCATTTTGGTTCATAATACATTTTAATGGGTATGCAACTTTTTTCATAAACTTTTCATATCAGCCATCTTTGCAACTGATGTTTTCTGACAGCTCTCGCACCGTGAGTGCTTCTTTCACCACTCCACAGAGGTGACCATCCATTTACCAAATTGATCCAAAGTAATATTTATCTGTCATGCCATTTCATTGAGAGAATACCTTCATTTTGTTGCATGATGAATTCCTCTGGAATGTATTGTATACTGGAAGAAGAGCCATTCTTTGTGCATGAGCCCAGATGGTATTGCAGGCAAGCTGTTCACCCAGGGATGGTTTCACAACCGAGTCCACCTGACAGAAAGATTCTCTACTTAAACGCTTCTGACTCGAGTGGAATTAACAAACAAGACTTTCTTCCTCAAGCTCCACTCATGTCCCCACCATTGATTCTTCCACACTTTCTATCCCACTCTGAGCCCAGCTGCAAGTCAGACCTCTATAACTATGTATCTCTGTGACTCAGCAATGCCTTACACAGCTGGTTATTCAGTGAAACCAAGGCTTGTGGGTCCCTCATAGCTCTTGTATCCTGAAACCCCAACCTCATCTTAGCTCAACTCATATCTCTGATATCTTTGATGTGCCCTCTAGGTTATGTGGGTTTCACAGGTTGGAAGAAGCTTGTTTTAAAGGTTGTGCTTTCAGAGGATAAATAGAAACCAGGACTGTCAGAGCAGTAGTAGTGTGGGTATGAGAGAAACCCTCTGAACAATGCGTCAACGTGGGAGCTAACCCCAAGTTTGTTTGACAACACTTCATTGTTCTCAAAGTTTATATTTCAAACACATATTTGTTCAAAATAGATTTGAATTCACCTATGAAAGAAAGTAAAGACTTGCTGTGGCTGTCATGGGTGGACATCCCAAATAATGACAGCCAGCAAAGTCGATTTGAATTGGAGGACTGGATTTTCACAGAATTGGGCACTGTCCACCGATCATTAAAAATTATGGGTGGATTCTCTCACCCCCAATTGTTTTCCACAGCTCTCCTCCAGCATTTGATAAGATCATGGCTGATCTAACTGTAAGCTCAAATCTACATTCCTGCTACCCCTGATAATCCTTCACCCCTTTTCCTATCAAGATTCTATCACTACTTTAAAAATATTCGAAGTTTCTGTTTCCAACACCTTGTTTCCATCCCTTAACACTCTTTGCAAGCAAAACGTAAACCCCAATGTTGATATTTTCAACTGACCTTCAGCCTCAACATTATTTTTGAGGGAATGCAAAGATACAAATTTCCATTATCCTTTGCATGAGGAAGTGGATTGTAACATGAATGGCTTAGCTCTAGTTTTAGGGTTATGTCCTTGTGGTCTATATTCATCCACCAGAGCTAACAGCTTCTATCTTTCTAACCTTCTTCTTGAGGTAACATGCTCAACTATTCAAAGGTCAGCTTAGGGTGTGATTTTACAATGAGACAGCTGCACTGTCAATGTCAACAAGTGTGGTGCTGGAAACGCACAGCAGGTCAGGCAGCAACCGAGGAGCAGGAAAGGTGACATTTTGATCATAAGCCCTTCATCAGTGATTTCACAATGAGACAGCTGTACTGTCAATGTTATTCTAAACTGCCTACTAGCTGTCTGCCCATGCCCCCATGCCAAGCAAATCCTACAAATTAAATTGATAGTTCCTTTAACCTTAAACACTTCATCCAGAACACCTGTAATCATCTACAAGGGAACTCAAGCCAAGTCAATGCACCCTATCATCATAATTTAACTGTTTTAGCCACAATATCATTCTGGTGAATCTACACTCACTCTCAACACAGATATGTCCTTCCTGATGTGTGGTGCCAGAACGGAATACACAAGTCTTGAGATAAAAGGTCCGGAATTGAAATTGTAAGGAAAAGGGATTATAAAGGATAGACATGAAGGAAGCAACACAAAATGGAACGCACTTGAGATTTCCTCAGGGCAGCTCATTGAAGAGTGAGACCTGAGGAAAAAGGATAAAGGTTTAATCCTCACTTTGAGGAACAGAAATATAACCTCTCCGCTGACCCCCGACTGCTTCATTTCCTTAGATAATCTAGATCTGTCCTGAAATTCACCTTTAAAAACTAACCAAACTCTTAACCTATTTCACTAGTGTTGGAAATTTCACATGTACTGCCCTGACAAAGGATTTAGAATTATTAACACATTTCCATTTGAAAAATTACCGTACCTTCATTTCCAGAAAAACTAGGCAGCTGATAAAAGTGAATTGCTTGACCCAGCACATTGAAATAAGTGATCCTTCAATAATCAGATGATTCATGTTTCTCTATCATAGCATATCACAACTTACAGTGCCACTCGAGTTACCCTCAGTGGATTATAACACTTCTGAGAAATACAAAAATATGTTTGTGTCTGTCTGTGTCTATGGAGCAGGGGAGGAGTCAGCTTCATGGCACTTGGGAATGAAAAGCAAATGCAATCCAAATATTCCTCAAAAACACTGATCAGAAAAATATCGCCTCTCTGGTATTTAAACGCAAAAATCAAGAATGACGTTCCAACACAATACTGAGTGAGTATGACAGTGTCAGAAGTACCCTTTTCAGATGATGCTAAGAACCATCCTTTTGATTTGGAGGAGCCGGTATTGGACTGGGGTGTACAAAGTTAAAAATCACACACCACCAGGTTAGTGTCCAACAGGTTTATTTGGAAGCACTAGCTTTCGGACCGCTGCTCCTTCATTAAGGCGTTGTGTGTTTTTTAACCTTTTTTTGTTCAGGTGGCTGCAACAAATCTGATGACACTCCTTCAAATTACAGCAGAGGAGTTATCCCAGCACCTTAGCCAATGTGCAACTCTCAATCCACATCTGATTACCTGGTCATGATCACATTGTTTATAGAGGCAATTCCTGTGTGCAAATTGGTTGTTGTCTTTACTACATTACAGCAATGACTAAACTTCAAAAGCATTTTAGTGTCTGAAACGTATTTTGAGACATTGGTTGAGTATCATATAAAAAACAAGATTTTATCTTTATCTACAAATAGGTATGCTGAATCTTTAAACTGACTCTACTTCTCTTAGATTCTTCTGCCTGCCCTCACCAAGCTTCAATCTGTGGCCAGTGACTTGACCTCTGAATCTTTGTCCTCATCTTATTTTCACTTGTATTAGAAACCTTGTTGATTTTTCATATTTTATTTTATGAATTTTTATCAATTTTGGTTCAAAGCTGTCAACTGAGAACTGTGGGATGAGGATGACCTTTGGACTCCAAGCAGCAGCAAGTTAATCACAGGTTAATTCTTGATCAGAGGAATTCCATAGATTTTTCAACACCGGAGAGACCAGTATGTCTAACCAGATAGCAGGTATTTGGCATCAACAAGGTCAGTACCTGGGAATTGGTTCTAGCAAGTCTGGGAGACACCTACAGAGAAGCACTTGGTAGAGGTTGAATGATATCGTCATGGGGCAGATGGTCAGTCTGACAGGGAAAGACCAGAGTTTTGAATTGGATTTATTGGGAGAAGGAAGTTGGCTACTGATGCTACAGCATGAAGGTTTGAAAGCTGACTGCTGGACCTCCCATTATCAGCTATTGGAAGTTCAGAGAAGAGAAACTAAGTTATAAGTATCACTGGCTTCCTCTGAGAGAACAGAAAAGGTGTTCCCCGATCAACATCTTCAGGAAATCATTGAAGAAACAATCATCTATGCCAAAGGAACAATACACCGTGAAAACCGCTCAAGTAATGTGACCAGAGTCTCAAAGTCAGAACAGCACAGAAACAGACCCTTTGTTCAACTCATCCATGCCAACCAAATTTCCCAAACTGAATTAGTCTCCCATTTGCCTGAGTTTGGCCAATGTTCCTTTAAACATTTCCGAATCCTGTACCTGTCCAAATGTCTTTTAAATGTTGAAACTGCGTCTACCACTTTCTCACGCAGTTCAATCCATATACCAGGGCCAGTGGCTGCCAGGTCATCCTCCTGGTATTCAGGTCCGGTGGCATCAGCAGTAAGTGCATTCTCCCGCCATTCGGAGCCTGTGGCAGCAGGGTCGTTCTCCCAGCTTTCGGGGCCGGTGCCAGCGAAGCTCCTCCAGCAATCGATGATGGCAGCACCAGCACCAGCGGACTCTTCAAGATGGCAGCACTGGCAGGGCAACATCTGCAGCTGATGTGGGTCTCGTGGCCCGGCAGTGGCCTGGCCTGGCCTGGCAGTGGGGCGAGTGCGCGGTCAGCGGTGTCAGCAAAGTGGGCCCAGTGGTGAAGACATGGTGCCTAAAGTGGGGCAACTTCTGCATTGGTGGGTCCAGCACAGGCAGCAGCGAGACGGTGGAGGTCTCCCCTGAGGCTAGGTGCTAGCATGGACTGGGTCAGAAAGACTGATACTCTGAACTTTATAACTTCTTTATTTTTCTAACCTATTCCTGTGGCCTATAATGCTAGACTATTTATTTCTTCATTTTTCAATTTTTTTTTGTTTCTTAAGAATTTGATCCTGAATACCTCTACCTTGGTATCTTAGCAAATTTTTTTTACTGTACTCATTTGAGTATGTGACAATAAAGCTAATTCAATTCAATACACAAACCACACTGTGTGAAAATGTTGCCCCTCATGTCCCTTTTAAATCTTAGTCCTCTCACCTTAAAATATGCCCTCTAGTTTTGAACTCCCCTATCCTCGGGAAAAGACCTTTGCTATTCACTTTATATATGCCTCTTATGATTTTATAAACCTCCACAAAGTCACCCTCAACCTCCTATGCTCCAGTGAAAGAAGTTCTACGTCTCCTTATACTTCAAGCCCTCCAGTCCCAGCAACAGCCTCATAAATCTTTTCTGGACTGTCTCCAATTTAACAACATCTTTCCTATAGCAGGGCGATCAGAACTGGACATAACAGCATAAGAACCAGGAGCTTCTGGCCCTTCAAGCCCGCTCTGCCACTCAATAAGATCACAGCTGACCTTTTCATGGACTCAGCTCCACTTACCCACCCTCTCGCCATAACCCTTAATTTCTCTCCTGTTCAAAAAATTATCTATCTTAGCTTTAAAAACATTTACTGAAGAAACCTCAACCACTTCCCTGGGCAGGGAATACCATAGATACACAACCCTCTGGGTGAACAAGTTCCTTCTCAATTCAGTCCTAAATCTGCTCCCCCTAATTTTGAGGCTATACCCTCTTGTCCTAGTTTTATCCTTCAGCGGAAATATCCTGTCCACTTCTATCTTATCTATTCCCTTCATAATTTTATATGTTTGTATAAGATCCCCCTTCATTGTTCTAAATTCCAATGAATATAATCCACTCTACTCAGTCTCCCCTCATAAGCCAACCCTTTCAACTCCGGAATCAACCTGGTGAACCTCCTCTGCACCCTCTCCAGTGCCAGTACATCCTTTCTCAAGTAAAGAGACCAAAACTGCACCCAGTACTCCAGATGTGACCCCACCAGCACCTTATACAGCTGCACCATAACCTCCCTGCATGCATAATGACACCCAGGACCCTCTGCTCAGCAGTAATTTTTACCATTCAAGTAATAGTCCTTTTTACTGTTACTCCTACCGAAATGGATGACTTCACATTTATTAACATTGTACTCCATCTGCCAGACCTTTGTCCATCCAATTAAACTATCTGTGTCCTTTTACAAAGTTTCACAGTCCTCTGCACACTTTGCTCTACCACTCATCTTAGTGTCATCCGTAAACTTTGACACACTGCACGTGGTCCCCAATTCCAAATCATCGATGTAAATTGTGAGTAATTGTGGTCCCAACAATGATCCCTGAGGTACACCACTAGTTACTGATTGCATTCATTTATTCCCACTCCTTGCTTCCTATTAGTTAACAATCCTCTATCCATGCTAATCCATTGCCTGTTACGCCTTGCATCCTTACCTTATGCAGCAACCTTTTGTGTGGCACCTTGTCAAATGGCTTTTGGAAATCTAGGTACACCACATCTACTGGGTCCCCATTGTCCACCATGTTCGTAATCTCTTTGTAGAATTATTTAAGTATGATCTGCAGTTTATGAACTCATGTTTCATCTGCTCAACTGGACAATTTCTATCTAGATGCCTTGCTATTTCTTCTTTGATATTAGACCTAAGCATTTTCCCCACTACAGGAGTTAACCTAACTGGTCTATAATTTCCCCATATTTTGTCTATCTCTCTTTTTAAACAGTGGCATAACATTTGCTGTTTCCAAGCTGCTGGGACTACCCCAGAGTCCAGTGTATGTTGGAAAATTACAAGTGTATTTGTTATTTCTCCTACCAACTCTTTTAACACTCTGGGATTCATTCCATCTGGACTTGTCTATCCTTAGCTCCATTAGCTTGCCCAACACTACCTCTTTCAGAATAATGATTATTACCAGATGCTCACCTACCTTGGTCTCTTTGTCACTTACTGGCATGTTATTAGTGTCCTCCACTGTGAAGACCAATACAATGTTCAGTGCCTCAGCCATTTCCTCATAACCCATAACTGAATGCCCCTTCTGATCTTTTAAAGGACCAATGTTTACTTTAGCCACTCTGTTTTATATATTTATGGAAACTTTTGCTATCTGTCTTTATATTTTGAGCTTGTTTATTCTCATGATCTATTTTACTTTTCTTTATAGTTCTTTTTGTGGCTTTCTGTTGACCTTTAAAGCTTTCTCAATCTTCTAATTTCCCGCTGATCACACCACTATGTGTGCCTTCACTTTCAATTTGATAGCCTCCTTTAGTTCCTTAGACACCCCTGGCAGATTACCCCTTTTCCTACAGTCCTTCCTTTTCACTGGTACTTACTTTCGCTGAGCACTTTGAACAATTGCTTTGGAAGTTCTCCACTGTTCGTCAACTGTTCCACCATAAAGTCTTTGCTTACAGTCTACTTTAGCCAACTCCTCCCTCATCCTATTGCTCATCTCCTTTGTTTAAGCACAGGACCCTGGTATTGGGTTTTATCTTTGCACTTTCCATCTGTAATCTAAATTCAACCGCACCATAGCTCCTTCCAAGAGGATCTCTAAGAATGACATAATTGATTATTCCTGTCTCATTACACAGGATCAGATCTAGGATAGCTTGCTCCCTCATCAATTCCATTACACACTGTTCAAGAAAACTATCATGGATATATTCAATGAACTTCTCCTCAAGACTACTCTGACTGACCTTTCTACCGATCGACATATAGATTCAAATCCCCATGATAATTGCCATTCCATTTTTACAAGCATTAGTTTCTTGTTTATTGCCTTACCAATGTATTATTATTTGGTGGCCTATAGACTACGCCTATCAGTGACTTTTTCTTCATTCCACCCAAACAGATTCAATCTTATTCTCCATAGAACCTATATCCCCTTTCACCACCACCCTGATGTCATCCTTGAATGTCAGAGCTACACCACCTCCCTTACCTCCCTGTCTGTCCTTCCAAATAGTTTGACATCCCTGGATGTTTAATTCCCAGTCGTGACCATCCTGCAACCTTGTCTCCAGAATGGCTTCTAAATCGTATTCATTCGCAGTGATTACCTCATCCACCTTGTATGGTAGATGCTTCGAGCATTCAGGTAAAGTGTCCGAATACTAGTTTTTGTACCTTCTTTATGAATTCCAACATCTCCTTTAATAGTACCTCCTGAGTTATCTTTCCTTTTTACTTCTTTCAGTCTGCCATGTAGTTAAACCCTCCTGCACACATGCTAACCTGCTGATTTACTTTTCATTTACCATCATACTTCCTGTCATTTAACCTACCCCTCCAATTCATGAGTTAAAGACCTTGTGTTCAGTTGGAGACTGTCCCATCAAAACTGATGCCAATACCCCATGAAATGGAAACCCTCTTTCCCACATCACTGCCTTAGCCATGTGTTTACTTCCCTAATTTTCTTATCCCTAAACCAATTTGAACATGGATTGGGTAGTAATCCAATTATTATATTCCTTAATTTCATTCATAGTGGTCGATAATCCCCAAACAGATCCTCCTTCCTAGACTTGCCCATGCTGTTTGTCCCAATGTGGATCACATGAACTGATTCCTTGTCTTCCTGCTCCAATGTTCTTTCAAGCCAGTTAGAGATGTCCTGCACCCTGGCACCGGGCAAGCAACATGTCATGTGGGACTCACAATCCTGCTTACAAAGGATACTGTCTGTCCCCCTGTAACCACCACTTGTCTTTTTGCTCCCCCCCCTCTGCAATGGCCTCCTACATCATGGTGCTGTGGTCAGCTGGCCCATCCTCCCCGCAGCCCTTTTCCTCATCCACACACAGAGCAAGTACCTCATACCTGTTGGACAAGGTCAAGAGCTGAGACTCCTCCGTTTCTAACTCAGGATCTCCCTACCTACCTCATTTGCAGTGATACCCTGCTGTTAAAATATTTAATCTACCAGGTGTGACCATCTCCTGAAACAAAGCGTACAGGTAACTCTCCCCCTCCCGGATGTGCCGCAGTGTTTGAAGCTTGGATTCCAGATCATCAACTCTGAGCCGGAGTTCTTCCAGCAACCAACACTTGCTGCAGATGTGGTCACTGCCGTTCACAATGGGAACAGCCATCTCCCACATCATACAGCTACAGCACATCACCTGCCCAGCCATCTCTACTTAGCTACTTTATTAATTTATATAAAAACTTATGAGTTAATTAATTTCTTAATACTTTGCTGCTACGTTCTTCAAACTTGGTGCAGATTTCCTACCAGCCAACCATTCACAGCTTCCCTGTGACATCTTCAGAATGTTTTGTAGCTACAACTTGCCCGAGTCTTATACTGTACTGTACACCGTACTCAAAAGCTAGCTTCACCAACATCCTGTACAATCACAATATCACATCCCAAATCCTATACTCAATGGTCTGAGTAATGAAGGCAAGTGTGCCAAACGCCTTCTTAATCTCCCTGTATACATGTGACACAGCTTTCATGGAACATTTTTTTAAATTATTAATCGCTAAATCAGTCTGTCTTTGTGTGAATAGGGCTGAAGTTTAAACATTGACACCAATTAGATTAATTTGTTGTATAATTTTGCTCTGCTAAAGTTCCTGTATTATCAGTAAATTGCAAAATCTTTTGTTGAAATCGATTATTCACAGAATCTGGGATTGATTATTCAAAAAGGTCAGCGTTCGTTTTGATGGCCTTTGAAGATTTCATTTTTACTGTGTTGCAAATACAGAGGTGGAAAGGCTGTTTTGGTTTGGCTGTCTGTGTCCCTGTTGTAACACTTGAGTAAAGGACTCCAGCTATATTACCTTCAGTCAGGCCTCATTGACATTGGAATTCATCATCGCTGAACATGATTAGTGACTCTGATCCTCGGGTGTCAAGAACTGGACTGCTATGAACTTATCACCAATTGCACATACAACTCCCAAATCTTGAGGAATTAAAGTTTAACCTGCAAGAAATGCAAGAGAAAAATCGTAAGGAGTTAAAAGCCAGTCTTGCACAATTACTTTAATACATTTGCTACAACTTGTAATATTATTAGCCCTGTGGGAAAATGTGCTTTTTGACTGATTATCAGGAATTATCCAATCAGGAGTGTTTTGTTTTTAAATTAATTTATGGGATATGGGTTTTGAAGTGATGATAACAAGGTCAGCCAGGTGGACCTCAAAGAATATGAGTTCCCTGATTGGGGCTCTTAATCTGGTCCTGACAGGGAGCCCAGGCTGACAGATATAAACAGGAGTGCAAAGAGAGAAAAAAAACAGGAGTGTCAAAAGTTCTGTTCACTCTATGAAAATAAAGAAACAGTAAAGGAGATCTGGAGGGCAGCTTTTTCACGCAGAGGGTGGTGTGTGTATGGAATGAGCTGCAAGAGGAGGTGGTGGAGGCTGGTACAATTACAACATTTAAAAGGCATCTGGATGGGTATATGAATAGGAAGGGTTTGGAGGGATAGGGGCCGGGTGCTGGCAGGTGGGACTAGATTGGGTTAGAATATCTAGTCGGCATGGACAGGTTAGACCGAAGCTGTACATCTCTATGACTCTAAAAAAATAAACAGGATGACCCCCCCTCAATACTGTCTTGATTTAATCCTTACTCTCCCCTTCACCTTTTCTTTCACATATGCATTGCCCCTGCTTGTCACTGGTTCCTTGGCCACTGGGGTGTTTATCCTGATGGTGGAATAGCAATAGAGTTATTTGGACAACTCGTGTTTTCACTGTGTCCTGCATCGACACACACGCAACACAGGTACTGGGGAAAAATAAGCACGACAGCTGTAAAAAAAACACCAAAAAACCCAGGAGTGTCAGAGATTCTGTTCACTCTGAGAGCTGGCTCTGAGGGAGATGGATCAGTGTCAAGGACTCTTCACATGATTCCTTCAGGAGAAGGGGGAACTGATTCTGGGACTAGCTGGCCCACAGCCAGTGTGAGAGAAGGAAGAAGAAAAAGAAGGAAGAAGAGGAAGAAGAGAGGAGGAGGAAGAAGGAAGAAGAGGAGGAGGCAGAAGGAGGTGAGAGTTCTGAGGCCTGGGCCTGTGTCTGGTGCTGCAGCCTGGGCCTTGCCTACAGCTACCCCAACTGCTGCTGCTGCCTGAGGCCTACCTGCCAGAGCCTTACCCAGGTCAAGGGAGTGTTGCTGCTACCTGGGGCCCACTCCCACTGCTCATCTCTGGGACCCCACCCGGACCTGCCTCTGCTGCTCCAGCTTGGGGCCTGCCTCACTCCTGCTGCCTGGGACTCGCCTTGGGCCCCTCCCAGGACCTCCACCACTGCTGCTGCTAGGGGCGCACCTCCACCGCTGCTGCCCAGGACTCGCCTGGGCCCCCCCACCCCCCAACAGCTGAAAATGTGTTGCTGGAAAAGCGCAGCAGGTCAGACAGCATCCAAGGAGCAGGAGAATCGACGTCTCGGGCATGAGCCCTTTTTGCCCGACCCCCAACAGGCCTGCCTCCACCGCTGCGACCAGGGGCCTACTGGGACTCACTTCGGTGCTACCTGGGACTTGCCTTTGGACCCTCCCAGGACCTTCACCACCACTGCTGTTGCCTGAGGCCTGCCTCCACCGTTGCTGCTGCCTGGGGCCTGGGACCTCTTCTGGACTCTTGTCACACCTGGTTCCTGGGGCCTGTTTCCACCTGTGGCAGACATAAAAAATATGGCAAGCCCGAAGACCGCAGGGCCCAGCTGCACCTACGCCGGGGTAGCCACTGCCTTAGGCTCGGCTGCTCCTGCCCCGGCTGCAACCCCGACCCCCTTTAGGCACCTAACTAAATGCCTGGGGGTCAAGGCCTATCCCCACCCCAGCATGACCATCAAAGCCTGCAGTAAGGCCATGGATAGCGTGGTCGGCCCACTGGCCATCGTTGCTGCGGCCCGGATGTACGGGAAGGCTGTATTTTCCCTTAGGACCGAGCAGGCGGTCCACCTGGCCGTGGAGAGGGGACTCACTGTGGGTGGGACACATCTACCCATCGACCCTCTGGAGGTTACGGCATATTTACTCCTTCCGACGCCAGGTGTTCATTTGCCTGGCCCGGGAGGTGGTCACCGAGGGCTCGTTTACCCTCCTCTACGAGGACGCAGCCTACCGTGTCTTCTGGATGGCGGACGGCATGCGATGCCACCTGTGCCACGAGGTGGGGCACATAAGAAAAATCTGCCCCAACCAGGGGGGGCTATGGGGGATCCGGGGGGGGGGGGGGGGGGTGGGGAGAAGGGGGAGGGGGGAGGAGAGGGGGAGAGGAAGAGGGGAGAAGGGGAGGGAGGGAGGGGAGGGGGAGGGGGAGAAGGGGGAAGTGGAAGGGGGGAGGGGGGAAAGGGAAGGGGGGAAGGGAGGAAGGAGGGAGGGGGAAGGAGAAGGTGGGGAAGGGAAAGGGGGAAGGGGAAGGGGAAGAGGCAGGGGAAGGGGGGATGGATAAGGCGGGAAGGGGAAATGGGGGAAGGGGAAGTGGGGGAAGGGGAAGTGGGGGAAAGGGTAGAGGCAGGGGAAGAGGGGATGGATAGGGGGGAAGAGGAAGTGGGGAAGGGGAAGTGGGGGAAGGGGAAGGGGAAGGTGGGAAGGGGAAAGGGGGAAGGGGAAGGGGAAGTGGGGGAAGGGGAAGTGGGGGAAGGGGAAGGCGGAAGGGGAAGGAGGGGAAGGGGAGAAGGGGAAGGGGGAGACTGGGAAGGGGAAGGAGGGAAGAAGGCGGGGAATGGGGAAGGGGGAAGGGGAATCTTGGCAGTGCTGTCCCTTGCCAGGGGATGAGCCTACGATGTCTCTTGCATGTCCTGCACCGGGGCCTGACCTGCCCGAACCCCCAGAGGCTGCAGCAGGACCTTTTGCTCCCATAATTCCACCAGCCCTGAGGAGGACTTTAAAAACAACACGGGCCACGGTGCAGGTGACAACAGCGAACTGTCTGCTGGGTTGTCGAGCAGTGGAGGGGAGGAAGGTGTTATCCTCTCTCCTCCCTCCCAGATTGTTTTTCTGGGGGCCTTGGCCCTGGGAGAGGACCTTTTCCCTAAGGAGCCAGGCGTCCCGGTGTCAGGAGAGGAGCGAGGCCCCGAGCCTCTGCCGCCCAACGACCCAAACTCGGGGCATTCCGGAAAGGGGTGCACAGAGGAACGTACCGCCGGTGACCCTGGGGGTGGGGTCGCCGGGGGTTCGAAGCCAGTTGGTGGTGCCGGACCAGCCCCCATCCTCTTGGTGGGGGAGGGGTCGATGACCGAGAGTGACCTCCCAGAGGAGGGTTCGGGATTGGTGGCGGACACCGGGGACGACGCGGACTCTGTCTGCAGTGACATTTTCGAGTCCCGGGTGCCCCCCCACCAATCTCCCCCACAACCCCTCGAGGAATTCCGGGAGTTTGTCGAGGAAACTCAGAGTCGCTGGGATAGAGCCCAACTGGCGCTCGACCGCTGGAGCTCATTCGAGAGAGTTTACTGGTTGGCCCACGCTGCTCGCCAGGCACCTGGGCTCGATTTCAATGAGCAAAAGTGAGTCAGGAACTTCCTGGGGGCACTCCTGGTGAGGGCGAGGGACCTCTGTGCCCCTCCCCCGTCCTCCCAGTAAATGTATATATCGGTTTGTAACTGTACTGGTGGTGGTTGCACAACGCTTCCGACATGGAGACAACTATAGCCAGCTTCAACATCAACGGCAGCAGGGAGTCACAGCGCAGATTCCAGACCCTCTCGGTCCTTCGGGACGGGAGGTATGCGGTGTGCTTCCTGCAAGAAACCCACACTACCCCGGGAGACGAAGCCACCTGGCTCCTGGAGTGGCGAGGGGGGGGTCTCCATGAGTCACCTCACCTGCAGATCTGGCGGGGTGGCTATCCTGTTGGCCCCGCATTTTCAGCCGGAGATCTTGGGGGTCAGGGAGCCGGTGCCAGGCCGTTTGCTTCACCTGACGGTTCGGCTGGGGGGCGCGGTGCTTCACTTGGTGAACGTCTACGCTCCCCTGGCTGGGCCGAGGCAAGCGAGCATCTTTGAAGAAGTGTCCGCTCATCTCGCTTCTATCGACGAGAACCAGTGCGTCGTCCTCGGGGGAGATTTTAACTGCGTCCTCGAGGGCAGGGACCACGGCGGTGCCCGCACTGGCTGGGCGTTGGGGAAGAGGTTGGGGGACTTGGTCAAGTCCTTCGACCTGGTGGACGTCTGGCGGAATCTCCATCCCGACTCCATCGCCTTCACCTTCGTGAGGCCTGGGGTCGGAGCGTCCAGAATTGACCGCCTGTACGTTTCGCGGGCGTACGCCTCCTGTTTTCCGACGGCCTCCACGCGGCAGGTGTCGTGCACGGACCATCACCTGGTGTGGGCGGAACTCCTTCCGTTCGGCGCCAGGCTCGGCTCCGCGTACTGGCACTTTAACAACCTGCTGCTGGAGGACGAGCGGTTCCGGGACTCGTTTCGTCGTTTCTGGGCCGGCTAGAGAAGGAAGCGGGGAAGCTTCCCCTCCCTGAGGCTATGGTGGGACATGGGCAAGGCTCACGTCCGCGTCTTCTGTCAGGAGTACGCGAGGGGGTCGACCAAGAGGCGGAAATCCAGGATCGAGGAGTTGGAGAGGGAGATGCTCGACCTGGAGTCACGCCTCGGTCAGCCTGACGCGGACCCGGCCCTGCACGGAGTGTACGAAGAGAAGAAGGCCGCGCTCGGGGACCTGCAGCTCGTCGGGGCTCGGGGCGTGTACGTGAGGTCGCGGATCCAGCTTTCCTGCGCCTCTTGCGGACGAGGTTGTCGGGGCTGGTTCTGCGCGGCGCGGGCACGGGGGTTGTCCTCTCGGCCTACGCCGACGACATGCTCCTCACTTTCACCGACCCGGCTGACCTGGGGAGGATGCGCGAGTGCCAGGCCGTGTACTCGGCGGCGTCTTCCGCCAGGATCAACTGGGCCAAGTGTTCCGGTCTACTGGTCGGTCCGTGGCGGGTGGACTCTCTGCCGGAGGAGTTACGGGGGTTCAGCTGTAGTACCACCCATCTCCTCTACCTGGGGGTCTACCTCAGCCCGGCTGAGGAATCCTGGCCGGCCAACTGGCAGGAGCTGGAGGCCAAAGTCTCGGCTCGCCTAGGCCGCTGGACAGGACTGCTCCGAGTGCTATCTTACAGGAGTCGAGTGCTGGTCATAAACCAGCTGGTGGCCGCCATGCTGTGGTACCGGCTGGTCACTTTGGTCCCTCCTCCTGGCTTTGTCGCTGACATCCAGAGAACGTTGGTCGACTTCTTCTGGGACAAAAAGGTGCACTGGGTCGCCGCACAGGTTCTGAGTCTCCCTATTGAGGAGGGCGGTCAGTCGCTGGTGTGCGTCCGCACCCAGGTCGCGACGTTCTGCCTTCAGACCTTGCGGCGATACCTTTACGTCGAGCCTCCTCCTAGGTGGTGCGCCCTGGCGACGTATTTTTTCCGCCAGGTGCGTAACCTCAACTACGACACGCAGCTCCTGTTCATCAACCGTGACGGTTTGGAGGTCGCCCTCAAGACTTTGCCTGTCTTTTACCAGGACCTGATCACTGTCAGGAACATGGTTGAATCGTGTCACGCCTACCCTCCGGCTGGAGTAGCGGCTGTCGTCAGGGAGACGTTGCTCAGGAATCCGCACCTCCGTACTCGCGGGTTCGAGTGGCTGTCGGAGGGGAGGGCCGTGGCGGCGAGAGCGACCAGGGTCGGGGACGTGCTGGGTGCCGGGGGCCTGGGCTGGACGCTGCTGCAGGACATAGCGAGAAGGGCAGCGGTAGACGTCCGGTACGTGGCCACCGCCATCCGACGCCTTAAAACGGCGGTGCTCGGACCCGACGTAGTGCACCAGTTGGAGGACGCTCAGGTGTGCGGTGGGATCCCGTCCGCGCTCACCCCAGCCCGGACGGAATTCCACATTGGCCCCAAGGTCCCGTACTTCCCGCGGGAGCCTGTGCCCCACAACCTGAGCCGCCTGTGGATTTTAATTTTGTCCCTTTTTAAGGATGTAAAAAGGCGGGCCCTGTATCGACTGCTGTTGCACACCGTCCACCTCTTCTCCCTCATCCACCGTCCGGACACGCCTTGGCGTGTCCATTTGCCACCGGGTGGTGGGGATCCCCAGTGGAGGGCTCTCTGCACGGGAGTTCTCCCCCTTTTCTCTCGGGGATCTGGGGTGGAGGGAGCTGCACGCAGCAGTCCTCTGCAACCGCAGATTGCAGTGGTTCACGCACTCCCAGCCCAACTGCCTGTTCTGTGGCGCTGTGGAGTCCGTGGACCATGTATATATTGGGTGTGGGCGTTTGCACTCGCTTTTTGATTTTCTTAAAAACCTCCTTCTCTGCTTTTGGCTGCACTTCAGTCCCACGCTCCTGATCTTCGGGCACCCGGTACGGAGGAGGGAGGGCAGGTCCGAAGACCTCCTCGTGGGTCTGCTCCTGGGCCTGGCTAAACTGGCCATGAACAGGTCCAGGCAGTGGGCCGTGGAGGGGGTCGTTAGGGCCGACTGCCTGCCCCTCTTCCGGGGTTACGTTAGAGCCCGGGTGTCCTTGGAGAAGGAGCACACGGTCTCCACCAACACCCTGGAGTTGTTCAGGGAGAGGTGGGCGCCGCGGGGAGTGGAGTGTATTATTTCCCCCTCCAACTCTATTTTGATTTAATCCCTGCCCTCCCCTTCACTGTTTGATCACACGGCATTGCCCTTTGATATGAAAGGCACTGCTTGTCACTGGCCACTCGGGTGTTTCCTTTCTTCCTGGTGGTGGAAACTGAATAAAGATTCGTGCACCTTGTGTCTCTCACTGTCTCACACACAAAAAAAAACAGGAGTGTCAGAGGTTCTGTTCACTCTCAGAAAATAAAGAAACAGTAAATGAGATCTGGAGGGCAGCTTTTTCACGCAGAGGGTGGTGTGTGTATGGAATGAGCTGCAAGAGGAGGTGGTGGAGGCTGGTACAATTACAACATTTAAAAGGCATCTGGATGGGTATTTGAATAGGAAGGGTTTGGAGGGATAGGGGCTGGGTGCTGGCAGGTGGGACTAGATTGGGTTGGACGGGTTGGACCGAAGCTGTACATCTCTATGACTCTAAAAATTAATAAAATAAACAGGATGACCCCCCCCTCAATACTGTCTTGATTTAATCCTTACTCTCCCCTTCACCTTTTCTTTCACATATGCATTGCCCCTGCTTGTCACTGGTTCCTTGGCCACTGGGGTGTTTTTCCTGGTGGTGGAATAGCAATAGAGTTATTTGGACAACTCGTGTTTTCACTGTGTCCTGCATTGACACACACGCAACACAGGTACTAGGGAAAAATAAGCATGACAGCTGTAAAAAAAACACCAAAAAACCCAGGAGTGTCAGAGATTCTGTTCACTCTGAGAGCTGGCTCTGAGGGAGCTGGATCAGTGTCCAAGGACTCTCCACATGTCTATAAAGGCCGACTTGGTGATGGGATACTGGCCTCGGTGGAGTTATTTCAGGTGTCACTGAAACATTCATGGCCTGTCCATGATTGCCCTTGAGAAGGTGGTGGTGAGCTGCCTTCTTGACCTGCTGCAGTCCATGTGTTATAAGTTGACCCACAATGCCCTTAGGAAGGGAATTCTCGGATTTTGACTCAGCACCAGTGAAGGAATGGCAATATATTTCCAAGTCAGGGTGGTGTGTGGCTTCAGGAGAATTTGCAGGTGGTGGTGTTCCCATATATCTGCTGCCCCTGTTCTTCCAGATGGAAGTGGTTGTGGATTTAGAAGGTGCTGCCTAAGGATCATTGGTGAATTTCTGCAATGCATCTAATAAATAGTGCAGATTGCTGCTCCTGAGCGTCACTGGTGGAGGGAATGAATGTAGCATCAATCAAGTGTGCTGGTGTGTCCTGGATGATGTCAAGGTCTTGAGTATTTCTGGAGCTGCAGCCATCTAAACAACTGGGGAATATTCTATCAAACTCCTGCCTTGTGCCTTATAGGTGATGGACAGGCTTTGGGGAGTTAGGAGGTGAGTGAGTTAATCACTGCAATATTCCTAGCCTCTGACTTGCTCTTGGAGCCCACGTAACTTATTTGCCTCTTTCAATTTCTGGTTAATGGTAACTCCCCAGGATGTTGATAGTAGTAGATTAAGTAATAAGATTAATTCTTGTTGAAGACAGTCATTGCCTGGCATTTGCTGAGGTACAAGTGTTACTTGCCATTTGTCAGCCCAAGTTTGGATATTGTCCAGATCTTGCTGCATTTGGAAATGGACTGCTTCGATATTGCAAAAGGTGCTGATCATTGTGCAATCATGGAGGAACATCCCCATTTCTGACCTTTTGATGAAGGGAAGGTGATTCATGAAACAATTGAAGATGGTCGAGCCTAGGACACCAACCTAAGGAACTCCTGCAGAGATGTTTTGGAGCTGAGATGACTGACCTCCAACAACCATGACCATCTTTCTTGTGCCAAGAATGACTCCAACCAGCAGAGAGATCTCTCCCTCTCAATCCTGCTGACTCCAGTTTTGCCAGAGCCCCTTGCTGCAACGCCCAGTCAACTGCAGCCTTGATATCAAGGGTAGTCACTCTCACCTCACCTCTGGAATTCAGCTCTTGTGTCCATGTTTGGCCCAAGGCTGTAACGAGGTCAGGAGCTGAGTGGCCCTGGGGGAACCCAAACTGGGTGTCATTGAGCAGGTTATTGCTGAGCAGGTGCTGCTCGATAGCACTGTTGGTGACACCTTCCATCACTTTACTGATGGTCGAGAGGAGACTGATGGGGCGATAATTAGCTGGGTTGGATTTGTCTTGCTTTATGTGGACAGGAAATATCTGGGCAATTTTCCACATTGTTGGGTAAATGTGGGTGTTAAAACTTTATTAGAACAGTGGAGTATAAGTGAGCAGTACTAGTGCTGGAATGTTGTCAGGGTCCACAGCTTGTGCAGTATCCAGTGCCTCCAAACATTTCTTGGTGTCATGTGGAGTGAATCGAATTTGGCTAAAGACTGGTATCTGTGATACTGGGAACCACTTGAGGACACCGAGATGTATCATCCATTCAGCACTTTTGGTTAAAGATTATTGTGAAGTATTCAGCCTTTGTTTTTTGCACGGATATATTGGGCTCTTGCATCGTTGAGAATGGGAATATTTGTGGAGCCTCCACCTCCAGTGAGTTGCTTAATGATTCACCAGCATTCACAACTAGATTAAGCAGGACTGCAGAACCTAGATCTGATCTGTTGTCTGTGAGATCGCTTAGCTCGGTCTGTCGCTTGCCGCTTATGCTGTTTGGTGGCTTCACCAGGTTGACATCTTATTCCTGGGTCTGCCTGGTGCCGCTCCTGGCCTCCTCATCTGCATATTCCATTGAACGAGAGTTGATCCATTGGCTTGATGGTAATGATTGAGTGGGAATAATGCCAGGTCATGAGGTTTCAGATTATGTGGAGCACAACTCTGCTGTTGATGGCCTACAAAGCCACATGGATGTCCAGTCTTGGTTTGCTAGATCTTTCTGAAGTAGTGCTGCTGCTGAACATCTCTTTACGGTGGACATTGAAATCCACTACCCAGAGTACGTTCTGGCCCCTTGACATACACAATGATTCCTTCACATGTTGTTCAACACAGTAGTGCATGTCAACCAGATGGCGGTTTCCTTGCCAATGTATAACCTGATTCCATCAGACTACATGGTTGAGAATGCCCCGGGCCACTCCCTCCTTACTGTTTATCACAGTGCTGTTGGTAGGACAGGATATATCCAATGGTGGTGGTGTCAGGGACATTGTGACAAATGATTCTGTGAGTATGACCATGTCAGGCAGTCTGGGAAACAGCTCTCCCAATTTTGTCACAATCCCAAAATGTTAGCAAGGAGGACTTTGCAGGGTTGACAGAGCTGTTTTTGCCACCATCACTTCTGTTCCTTAGTCCACTTTCATTCATTTTTCAATATTTTCTAGCAGTTGGTACAACTGAGTGGCTTGCCAGGCTATTTCAGAGGGCAGTTAAAAGGCAGCCATACTGCAGTGGATCTGAAGTCACATGTAGGCCTGACCAAGTAAGGATGATAGATTTCCTTGCCTGAAGGACATTAGTGAGGATAGGTCTTTAAATCAATTGATATCATTAGATTTTTGATTCCAGATTTTAATTGAATTCAAGTTCAATGTCTCTGTATAGGATATCAATTCACTGGATAAACAGCTCAAAGGCCATTTAGCTTAACAGGTCACAGTAGAGTTATGCCACCCTTGAGATCCTCCTCTTCCCTCATCGAAACCTAGAAGTATAATCCTCTATTCAGTCTCCAGCACGCGTTTTTCTAGCCTTCTCTCAAGTACAGCTGTACGATTTACTTTAATCACTCCATGCTAACAAGTGGGGCAGCTCAGTGGCTAGCACGCTGCCTCACAACACCAGGGACCCAGGTTCATTGCCAGCCTCAGGTGACTATATGGAGTTAGCACAGTCTCCGTGTTTGTGTGGGTTTCCTCCCTCAGCCCAAAAGATTGTCTATGCTAAATTGCCTGTATTGGCCAAGGATATGTAGACTAGCTGGACTAGCCATAGGAAATGCAGGGAAGAGGCTGGGTGGAATGCTATCTGGAATGCACTTATGCCCTCTGCTATTCTCTTCCCAACAAGAGAGAATGTTCTGTCTGTACCCACCTACCCATCAAAACTTTTCAGAATTTTAAAGACCTCTCTTAGGTCAACCCCAGCTTTTCCCTTCTTCCAAAAGCAACTCAGCCAGTCAAAATGTCCCTTATGTCTATACCCACACATTCTTGGTATTTTTCAGAACAAACCTACTCATTCCAGAATGAAGGTGGAAGAGGCTGAAGTTACAAGAAATGTAATTGGGATTAGAATGGCTCAGATATTAGAAGGGGGGCAAGGCTTTGAATAAGTTATTAGTGTGGTTTAATAAAGACCGGGCACAGATTTGATGGGGATGAAATACAGGCAGCAGAGTTTTGACTGATGTGAAGTAAATGTGCCATGGAGATAGGAGACTAGTCAAGAGATTCACAGAGTAAATCACGTCTAAAGAAACCCAAATCGTGGATCGGGCTCAAGGGAGGGACAAAGCATCAGAATTCAATTCAGCTTTGCACATTAACCCCCCCATAAATCAGTCAATTTATTTTGCATTATTCAAGTACTCGGCTTTGGTGCAGTAGCTTATCAGACTTTTCAGTGTCAGCACATATATCTGACAACCTGCTGCACGCAGTATCTCTAGGACAGATACAACAGCCCAATATGCCGTTATGAAAAACAATAATAACTGTGGCTAGTCATTCGCAATTACTATAATGACTTCAGACAACCACTGCTAGAGTTGACAGCATTGAGTTGGCAGCACAGTTTTGGATAATATTACCAGGAAGAACTGCTTTAGTTAATTCTTGTATCTAAAAGTGGTTGCTTGCTGCTAATGACCAGGATCTCAAAACAAAAAATAAAGACAGACTTTAGAAATAGAAGGAGCATACAAAAAGACATCTAGCAATTCTAACATCCTCGGAGGCATTACGACAGGACATGTAGCATAGAAGACAATATTTTTGCAGGAAGGAAATAAACTCATGCAATGGTAGAAATCCTAGGGCTGATATGAAGTAGAACATTTTTCGAAGGTGTAACTATTATAACAAGGAACTATCTAGATTTTCAGAAGGGTTTCAGGTTCCTAAATTAGGACTGTAAGAATTGAAGGCAATCTGTGATAGCCATAGGCAAAAATAAGTCCAGAATAAATGAATGATTTTAGAATGGCACACTAAGTTACAGTCCAAGTACAGAACTCAAGACCAAGCTACTTAGAAATCTAGATTAGTGAATTAAATTAGGGAAACAACTATAATAAAGTTGGCTAACCATACAAAGCTAGGGGAGAAAATGAACTGATGACAAAGAGGCTGCAAAATGTGGATTGGTTATGTCACTGGGCGCAGCACTGGCCAAGAGAGTATACTGGGCAAGTGTTGCATTATTCACTTTAACTGAAAGAATGTAAAAACAATGGTTTCGAAAACAGAGGCTCAGTAAATGTTCATATGCAAGGTGAATCATGGAAGTAGCTCTTATGCAGATGCAACAAGAAATTAGGAAGGCAAATGGTATTTACCCCAACTCTCTGACAGTAACAGTTTACAGTAAAGTAGTATTTGATTACACAGCACTTTAAAGAGATCACACCTGGAATGCTGTACACTGTTTTGGTGACCATACCCAAGGAAGGGTATTGGTCTTAAAAGGGGGTACAAGTGTTTCACTAAATTAACTCCTGTGAGAAGGAAAAATATAGTAGTATCAATCCATATTCTCTGGAATTTAGAATCTCATTGAAATATGAAATTCTTAGAGGGTTTGACAAGATAGATGATATTTCCTCTGGCTGGAGGGCCACGCTCTCAGGATCAGGGACCAACTGTTTGGAACTGAGTTGAAGAGAAATTTATTCACTTGGGATTGTGAATCTTTGGAATTCTCAACTGCAGAGAGTTGCAGGTGCCCAGGTGGCGTAGATTCAAAACTGAAATCAGTCAACCTTCAGGCATCAACAAATCTCAGGTCTGTGGATCAGGCAGGAATGTGGAGTTAAAGGAGCAGTTGTGTTATGTAGATTGAATGGCAGAGCCACATTGTCTTCCCCTGCAGCTTTTTTTAAAAAAAGAGGGGTGCAAGACAAAGTGGAGAACTGATAGTTACATGGCTTTTGATATCATGTACTAATATTGTGTCACGACCAGATCAAAGGCAGCCTTATTCCTACAGCACATGGATACTGCTCTAAGACAATTATTTATAGCACAGGAAGATTTTCTATCCTTTTGCAGTTGTACTTCAAGCATCCTAGGTAAGGGTAAATCAGAAGTGGAAATTTGCAAAGTATTCCCACCACCGTACACATTTCTCACTAGCGAATTGGGTGACAGTCAAATGCATATTGGATTCAGATAGCGAGACGTTAGTCACTGCTTTGATCAAATGCTGGAGCTTGTGGAGTGTTTGAAAGTCAAAGGGGGCTGTGCTAACATGCTAAGTATAATCAGCACCCTGATCCCTTGGCAACATTGAGAATTTCACCCCTCACTAAGCCTCCCAACAGACTAGCGGTGTCTCCTTTCTCTCTGTGACAAATTACCATCCTCACACTTGCTAAATTTGGTGGCTGCAAGAAGTTTCCAGCTTCAGTCTTACATCTTACATGCAGTATCCCTGAAGGATGGAAATATCATTGGGGTTAGGGGTCATCTCCCAGTAAGGCAAAAATCTCAATGTACTGACAATGTAGCCCACTGGGAAAAATGAAGTCAAATTGTAAAAGTAGCACTGAAAGAGACAAAATACACCCTTTAGGAGCTGAAGTGATACAAAAGGAAATAAATATTTAAACTGTGAAGTTCAAAGTCATAGCTTTGACCTTTATTGCTATAAAGTAAAAATGATATTAAAAATACACCTTGAAGGAGAGAGATATTGGAAAAGATACAACACTTGCTTTTGAGGAGTGTTTTTGGGATGGAAAAAAATTGCAAGGGGGCAGTAATGAAACTGGACATCAAGGAAGTTATTGGTTTTTCTGAAATATAGTTAGTCAGCCCTAACAGTACTCCACCCAAAGACTCTCCGTGTGCATAGGCAATTATGTCTCAGAGACCTGCCTCAGTATAGTACAATTAACCACATTTTCGGGGAGCAAGCCAAGTGCAGTGATCAAAAGCACTTGAGCACTGATCACAGCTCCAAGAATCTAAATGCAAACCTTGGGAAAACTGCACAGATTGCAGGCAAAGAATTGAGGAACCAGCTGACACTGATCATCTCACAAAATCATTAGCATCAAAATGGTCATGGGCCTCAGACAGAGAAAAACTGACTTTAGCCCAAACTTACTTTTCAGTTAGTTACCAGGCCAAATACCTTCCCCAAATTCAATAACTGTGACCAAATCAGTAAGCTAGGGAGATTCAAAAACCCAACAAGACAGGTAACATGGCCGCTATTCTGACATGGTACGAGCTTTGGAAAATACAAATAGACAGATACACATTGAAAAACTATACAATTCACAGAGCATCAGATTTTTCAGACAGATTTGCATGATTGGTATAAAAGCTTGTACTGTTTATTAATGATCTCCAAGTGTATATGTACAAGAAACTGCAACACAAACTACAAACATTTCACACAAAATCACCTCACAATAGCAGTAGTCCAGGCTTTACCTACTGAACCTTCTGAGTTACAAACACTACTGGTCAAACACCAAACACATCGAGTCTGCGCTAAGAGGCAAGCGGTGTGTGGGGAAGGAAGAAATGTTGCCAAGTCTAATGAGAAATGTGCGAGCTTTCATTTTTGTTTTAAAAAAATCTCAGTTATTCTACTTTTTTTTAAAAGTTCTGTTAGAAAGACCATCACATGGTAAGACTCTGTACTTCACCAGCATAGGAATCTGGTGAGAAACTGAGAACACAGCTGAAACAATGCAGCACTCAGTTCCAACCAGCCTGGTGAGATAGCAAGAGAACTGACTTCCTCTGCAGACCAAAAGCATAAAGCTATTCTTTGTAACAGATTTACAATTCTGTTGTATATCCTGTCAAGAGTCACACCAAACTCTCAATACAGTGAGGGGCCCACCAGCAGATGGGTTTGATTCGCAAACACCCTTTTCTCCCCTAAATTAAAGCAATGGAAATTATAGGGGATTTTCTTTTTCTCATTGAGAAAACAGTAGTTTGAGTCACTCCCAGTCGTCACAGAAGACCACTGAACTTTCAGGACTGAGAGTCCCATTCAACAAGCACAAAGGACAACCATGAAAGCAACCCTAAGATACAAACCTCTTCTACCTGTAGAAGAGAACACAAACTCTGACTGGGGGACTTCTTCCTCTGGCACCTACATTGCACTTGCATGCTCACTAACTGCAGGTGTTGGAACGAATCATTCTTCACATCTGCTCCACAGCCAGCCCTCTTAACTCCAGCAACTGACCAAGGTCACCAATCGAGATGAGTGAATTAGCATCCTCTCTTGCTCTGTAAACCAACAGAAGTAATGAACTGTTGCTAATTCGGAGGAATGGATAATCCATTAGTACAAAATTCACACCCCAGAGATACAAAGTTAACAGGAAAAAACTGTAGGTTAATGTGAATTTATTGTTTCGAAACAGTTAGCAAAGGCTAAAAAAAAGCACAGGAGGAAGAAGCCCTGGTCTTTTAGCTCAGAGGATATTTCCTTGGTATCAAAGGTTTCAAACTGGGTCAAAATCAAAACCTTTTTGTAGGTATTCATGATTTTAAAAGGGGAATGGGGGCTTACAAATCAATCTATCACTGTCTGACCAACAATGGAAGCGCTTTTGGGAAGGTGAGTGCTTCTTCTGCTATGACCCCTGGACACACTGCAGCATTGTTCATGTTCTGTAGAACCTATGCATCACCTGCAAATCTCGGCTTTATTTAGATACCAAACTAAACATCTATACAGTGGCTTTAAAACAGATACTATCCAACTTGATGTTTTAGGACTTTTCTTTCCTCTTCAATTTAGACACTTTTTTGACTGTGCCATTTTTGTTGAGGAGCTTCAGAACTCTATCCTTATGATCCAGAACCTTCATCATGGTATCTTTGGCCTCGGTGATCTGGTCAATAACCAGTTTGCAGCGTTGCATGTTTCCCTGTGAATACAAAAGTAGTTTGACAGATGTTAAGAAATAAATACCCACATCAAGAACAGCAGAGTAACATCATAAATAAAACCCATTACGTACAAAATTTAACAGCACAAGTAAATATCCGATGCAACACTGGTGAAAATTATCGAATACCTTGTGCTAATGATGTGTGTTAGGAAAGAAGGGTGAAAACAGATAAATACATTCCATTGACCTTTGTTTAAGAAAGGGATTAAGATCCGCTATATTTCACGTTGTCCAGTTTGAGGCCTCTCAGTTTACTCAGTCCAGATGCAAGGCCACGACATTTATCATTTACCTTGAACCCATTGGAAATAATGCATACTTTCTCCATCAACCAAGCTAATTTCTTATCCTGGGCCATTCTATATAGCCAGCTACATGGCACAGCCTATCCATTTCATTCTTCATTCGGAGGACTTCTTGATTTAGCTACCCAACATTTATTTCCCATTCTGAACAACCCCTTTAAAGGTGCTGCCTCAAGTGGTGGCTTAATTCATCCAAGTGGTTCACTAGGTCATAGAGTCATAAAGCATGGAAACAGACCCTTCGGTCCAACTGGTCCACAGTGATCAGAATCCCAAACTAAACTAGTCCCACCTGCCTACGCTTGGCCCTTATCCCTCCAAACCTTTCCTATTCGTGTACTTATCCAAATGTCTTTTAAACATTGTTACTGTACCTGCATCCACCACTTTCGCTGGCAGTTCATTCCACACACAAATAACTGTACTAAAAAAAAGTTGGCCCCTCATGTCCTTTCTTAAAACTTTTTCCTCACATTAAAAAATATGCCCCCTAATTTTGAATTTGCCCATCCTTGGGAAAAGATCCTTGCCATTCACATATCTGTGATCCTCATGATTTTATAAACCTCAATAGCATCAGCCCTCAACCTCCAACACTCCAGTGAAAACAAAAATCCCTCAAACCCTTCATTCCAAACAACATCCTGGTAATTGTTTCTGACCTCTCTCCAGTTTAATGATAACCTTCCTATAACAAGGTGACCAGAACAGCAGACAGCACTCCAGAAGAGGCCTCACCAACCTCCACCTGACATTCCCAGAGATCAGGCAAGAATCAACCAAATCCAGAGACTGATCAGAATGTGCAAAACAACAGGCTTCCTTTCCTAAAGGACATTCGTGAATCTGTTGGGGTCACTTTCAGCCTCCATAGCAGACCAGCAGCTTCCTGACTACCTTTATTGACATCAACTATTTATTGCCAGTTTTATTGTAAACCTGAACTGACACCCCTTACAGCATTCCTCAGTTACTTACAATATTCCACGTATTCTGAAGTTCATAAATAATGCTGGAACACAGATATAGATAGTTCTGGTGTTAAAAGATCCCATCCAGGTTCTTGTATATCCTATTCATGCCTGGACAGCAAGCTACCATTGCAGAATCCTATTCCAACTCATTTCCAACAAGCTCCAAAACTTATGGACTTGCTGATTTCCTTGCTTCATCTCATTCGGCACTGCTGTGTAATGTATTTGTTAACAGCACACACAGACTGATGAGGATCAATCATTTGTTTGTACCTCCTCCATCCCACACTTGTTTCAATTCATTTGTGTAATGTGGGTGTCGTTGCCTGGGACAGCATTTGTTCCCCAACCCTATCTGCCTGGAGGTGGTGACAGTAAGCTGCCGTTTTGAACCACTGCAATCCATGTGGTTTGGGTACAGCCACACTGCTGCTGGAGAAGGGAGTTCCTTTTGTTTGTCATTTATATAGGAGCATATAGGAGGCATAGTTAGTAAGTTTGCAGATGACACCAAAATTGGTGGTTTTGTGGACAGTGAAGAAGTGCCTAAGATTATGAAGAGATCTTGATCAATTGGGACAATGGGCTGAGGAGTGGCAGATGAAGTTTACTTTGGATAAATGAGAGGCATTGCACTTTGATAATACAAACAAGGTCCGGACTTATACAATTAATGTAAGGGTCCTGGGATAGTCTTGCAGAACAGAGACTTAGGGGCTCAGGAAGGTAATTCTTTGAAATTTGCATCGCATGTAGACTGGGTGGTTAAGGCGGCATTTGGCACACTTTCCTTCATTGCTCAGACCTTTGGGGTATAGCAGTTGGGACGTTGTGTTGAAGTTGTACAGAATGTTGTTGAGGCCTTTCCTGGAGTACTGAGTGCAGTTCTGGTCTCCTGTTATAGGAAGGATAGTGTTAACTTGGAGAGGGCTCAGAACAAAATTACCAGCATGTTGCTGAGAATGGAGGGTTTGAGATACGAAAATAGACTGGAAAGACTGGGACCTTTTTCACTGGAGCATAGCAGGTTGAAGGGTAGCCTTATTAAGATTTATAAAATCATGAGGGGTATGGATAAGGTGAATGACAAGGGCCTTTTCCCTCAGGTAGGGAAGTTCAAAACTAGAAGAAATATTTTTAAGATGACAGGAGAAAGATTTAAAAAGAACATGAAGAGCAACTCTTTTCACACAGTGGTTTGAGAGTGGAATAAACTGCCAGAGAAAGTGGTGGATGTAGGTATGATTACAATTTTAATTTAAAAGACATTTGGATAAGTACATGAACAGGAAAGGTTTGAAGGGATGTGGGCCAAGTGCAGGCAGGTGGGACTAATTCAGTTTATGAACATTGTCTGGTTGGACCAAAGGGTCTGTTTCCATGCTGTAAAACTATGTCTTTCACCCAGCGAGAGTGAAAGGTTGGTGATACATTTCCATGTCAGGATGGTGAGTGGCTTAGAGAGGACCTTGCAGCTGTGCCCCTTTCTTCAGAGATGGAAATTGATATGGGTTTTGACGCACTCTCAGAACACTTTCTGAAAAGAAACCAAACTTTCTTAAAGAAGTCTAACGTAGGCCTGTATTTAGCCTGCTGATGTTAACAATCCAGAGGTGGTGTCTTTGTGGAGTTTCCAGGCTACTGAACAAGCAGCTGATATGAAACATCCACATACCTGGATCAGCTCATTGATTCGATGCATGTCATCATCTGCAGCCGCCTTCTTCTTTGGAATCAGTCCTTCTTGTAATGAAGCCAAGCGGCTGTACACATCATGTTCCAAACTCGTCTGTGCCAGTCAGTATTTAAGGAAACAAATAAAAAGAGACATAAGGAGAAGTCCAAAATTGAACATTTTTCCAATTAATTAGAGTAAATCCTTGGATAACATGATATTCAGCTAATAAACATTAAGAGTTGGTTTTCCTCTTCAATATTTTCCCCACAAAGCATTGTTAACTTGAAGCTACTTTGGAGTATCTTAACCTAAGAGTCCATTCTTCAAATATGCACCTTGACAGTTATATACCACTCTCAAAGGAACCCTAAGATGTAGGAGCAGAAGCAGGCTGCATGGCCCATTGAGATCACGGCTGATCTGATAATCCTCAACTCCACTTTTCAGCCAAAGAGTGAGAGTCATACAGCATAGCCCTTATTTCCATAACCCCAAACAGGAAGATTCCCTTACTGATCAAGAATCTGTCCATCTCAGCACTTAACGACCCAGCCTCAACAGCCCTCTGCATTAAAGAATTCCACATTTACTACTGTTAAAAAAAAATTCTTCATTCCCCCTAAATGGGTGACTCCTTCTTTGAGTGTATGCCCTCTGGTCCTAGACTCTTCCACAAAGGGAATCAACCCTGTCAAGGACCACAGAAATCTTGCATGTTTCAAAAAAAGGTCACCTCTCATACATCTGAACTCTAATATGTACAGGGTCAGTCTACTCAACCTCACCTCTTAAGAAAATCCTCCCATGCCTGGCATCAACCTCGTGAACCTTCTCTGGACTGCCTCTAATGCCAATATATCTATCCATAGGTAAGAGAGCCAAAACTGTTCAATTTTCCAGCTGTGATCTGGTGCCTTGTCTAATTTTAGTAAGATTCCCATTACCTTTGAAATAAGGTGCAACATTCAATTTGCCCTCACTATTACTCACCGAACATGGATACTTGCATTTTGTTTCCTACATGTGGGCCCTAATATCCTGCAGTGCTACAGCATTTGGTAGTCTTCGGCCACCCCCTCCCCATTTAAGTAATAATCAGCTCCTCTAATCTTCATGAAAAGCAGAACCTCATATTTTCCTTTCTTACATTTACTGTGTTTTTGCCGACTCATTTAGCCTGTCTATAACCATCTACAGCCTGCGTCATCCTCACCTATAGCCTTCCTACCCATTTGTGTGTTATCTACATACTTGCTGATACCACATTATATGTTAATAACTTGGATGAGGAAATTATTGTAAGTAATTGAGACTCTGCCACTGATCCCTGTAGCACTGCACTAAATACAGCTATCAAGTAAGGCCTAACCAGGGTTTTATAGAGGGAGGGAGGGAGGGAGGCCATATTGGATTTGGTGCTAGGCAACGAGCCAGGCCAAAGGTCAGACCTCTCAGTGACAGTGCCACAACTGCCTCACCTTTACCATAGCCATGGAGAGGGATAGGAACAGACACTATGGGATGATGTTTAATTGGGGGAGATGAAATTATATTGCTATTTGACAGAAGCTGAGGAGTATAGATTGGGAATAATTTTTCTGTGGGAAATGCACAAGAGAAATATGGAGTCTATTCAAGTAGCACTTATTGCGAGTGTTGAATAACTTTGTCCACTGAGACAGGCAAGGAATGATAAGGTGAAGGAGACTTGGATGACAAAAGAAGAGGAGCTTCTTGTCAAGAGGAAAAAGGAAGCTTACTTAAGGTTGAGGAAGCAAGGATCTGGCACAGCTTTCGAGGATTACAGGGTAACTAGGAAAGAACTGAAAAATGAAGAGAGCTAGGAGGGGGCACGAGAAAGCCTTGTTGGGATGGATTAGGGAAAACCCAAAAGGTGTTCTACACTTACATGAGGAATAAGAGAATGATCAGAGAGAAGGTAGGGTCGATCAGGGTTATAGGGAGGGAACGTTTGCCTGGAGTCTGAGGAGGTATGGAAGGCCCTAAATGAGTTTTTTGTTTCAGGATTCACTAGAGAGTGTTGATAGTAACTACACTGTCGACCAGGTTAATAGGCTTGAACAGATTGATATTAACAAAGTGGATGTGCTGGAAATTCCAGGAAGCATCAAGATTGATAAATCCCCAGGGCCAGACCAGATATAGCCAAGGTTACTATGGGAAGCGAGGGATGAGATTGCTGCACCTCTGCGATGATCTTTGCATCCTCACTTTCCATAGGAGTAGGACCGGATAATTGGAGGGAGTTGAATGTCGTTCCTCTGTTCAAGAAAGGGAACCGGGAAATCCCTGGGAACTGCAGACCAGTCAGTCTTACACCTGTGGTAAGCAAGGTACTGGAAAGGATTCTGAGAGATAAGATTTATGACTATTTGGGAAAAAAAATAGTTTGATTAAAGATAGTCTGCTGGCTTTGAGAGGGGCAGGTCATGCCTCACAAGGCTTATTATGTTCTTTGAGGATGTGATGAGACATGTTGACGAAGGTCGAGCAGTGGATGTGGGGTATATGGATTTCAGTAAGGTTCCCCATGGTAGGCTCATTCAGAAGGTTAGGAGGTATGGGTTACAGGGACATTTGGCTGCCTGGATACAGAATTGGCTGGCTGAAAGAAGACAGTGAGTGCTAGTGGATGGAAAGTATTCACCTGGAGGTCGGTGACCAATGGTGTCCTGCAGGGATCTGTCCTTGGGCCTCTGCTCTTTGTAGTTTTTATAAATGACTTGGATGAAGAAGTGGAAGGGTAGGTTAGTGAGTTTGCCAATGACTCAAAGGACGGTGGTGTTGTGGATAGTGTCTAGGACTGCTGCAGGCTACAATAAGACAGTGACAGGATGCAGAGCTGGGCTGAGAAGTGGCAGGTGGAGGTCAACCTGGAAAAGTATGAAGTGATTCATTTTCGAAGGTCTAGTTTGAATGCTGAATATAGGGTTAAAGACAAGATTCGTGGCAGTGGGGAGGAACAGCAGGATCTTGGGGTCCACGTACATAGATCCCACAAAGTTGCCAGGGTTGTTAAGAAGGCGTATGGTGTTTTTGCTTTCATTAATAGGGGGACTGAGTTTAAGACCCACAAGGTTTTGCTGCAACTCTATAAAGCCCTGGTTTGCCCACACTTGGAATATTGTGTCCAGTTCTGGTCGCCTCATTATAGGAAGGATGTAGATGCTTTAGAGAGGGTGCAGAGGAGATTTACCAGGATGTAGCCTGGATCAGAGAGCTTGTCTTATGAAGCAAAGTTGAGCGAGCTTGGGCTTTTCACACTGAAGAGGAGGAGGAAGAAGAAAGGTGACTTGATAGAAGTGTACAAGGTAAGGAGAGGTGTAGATAGAGTAGATAGCCAGAGACTTTTCCCCAGGGCAGAAATAGCAGTCATGGGGGGTCATAATTTTAAGGTGATTGGAGGAAGGTATAGGGGAGATGTCAGAGGTAGGTTCTTTACTGTGGAATGCACTGCCAGCGGTGGTAGTAGAGTCAGAGACATTAGGGACATTTAAGTGACTGCTGGACAAACACATGGACAGCAATAAATTGAGAGGTGTGTAGGTTAGGGTGATCTTAGATTAGGAGAAGTGCTCAGCTGAAGGACCTGTACTGTAAAAAAATAATGCCCCCCTGATCCCACCCATCTTCTAATAGTTAGCCAATCCTCTGTCCATGCTCATATACTTCCCCCAAAATCATGGGTTCTTATTAAACATCCTGTCCGGCCCTTTCGGAAATGTAGGAAAACATCCCATGGGACATTAAAGAGTACAATTAGACAAAATACCTTCCTTTGCCTTGGCTGTTCAAAAGGTCAGCTTGCATCAGTCAATTTGAAAGAAGGAGAGGGAGACAGATGTTCAGAGGGATTTAAGAGAGGAATTCTGGAGTGTGGAGACTAGACAGTTGGAAGTAAGAGGCCATAAAAACTCTTACAATTTTTTATAAATGCACCACAGAATTTGGATGGACCACAGAGGGGTGTGGCAACTGCCCTGCCCAAGGATTGAAAGATACTACAGTGTGTAGTGAACACAGCCCGGACCATCAAGGAAACCAACCTCCCATCCACTGACTCCACCTATACATCCTGCTACCTCGGGAAAGCAACCAACATAATCAAGACCTCTCCCACACCAGTTATAAGCTCTTCCACCTTCTTGTGTCAGGCAAAAGATACAAATGTTTGTATAGATGTTCAAACAGGCTCAAGAACAGTTTCTTCCCCGCTGTTACCAGATTTTTGAATGGACCTCTAACATTAATGCTGGTCTCACTCTATCTTATTGGCAGGTGTAACATTGTATCCTGCACTGTTACTCTGATACACTTGTACAATACAATCTGCCTGTAAAACACGTGAGACAACCCTTTTCACTATACCTCAACACATGTGATAGCAATAAATCAAATCAATGGTGGCCCAAAGGAAGGATGGATTCAGATGAGGGAAGACTTAGAGAAATGGAGAATTGATGGGAGCACAGTCAAGTGCTGTCAGACTGGACCAGATAAACTGAAGATTTATGGGCATGGATGGGAGGGGGACTCAAGTCTGGAGGTGACAAAGACAAGGACATAGATTTCAGGGACAGACTGAAATGTGGATGAACAATATTACATTGTGGATGTAGGCAGACGTTAAAGGTGTGAAAATGGATTTGGAAGCTCAACTTGAGATTTAGTAGTTTGGAGAGGTTACAAAAAGGTTACACCGGACAGTGGCTACGAAGGGGGCTAGATATGTTTATGGAAATGGGCTGTAACCAATGACTTGAGTCTTCCCGATTTAAGTGAGAGGCAATGCATTTTGGGAGGTCTAATAAGGGAAGGATTTACATAGGAGTTGTAGGTTGCTAGGGATGTACAAGTCCATAGATCTCTGAAGGTGTCAGCCAAAGCAGATAGGATAGTGAAGAATGTATATGAATACTTGCCTTCATTAGCCAGGATGTACAACAGAGGAGCAAGAAGTCTTGTTACAGCTTTATAAAACATTGGTAAGGCCACAGATGGAATACTGTGCATAATTCTGATTGCCACACTATCAGAAGGACATGAATGCACTGGAGAGGGTGCAGAAGAGATTCATCAAGATGAACCTGGTTGGAAAGTCTTAGTCATAAGGAGAGATTGGATAGGCAGAGTTAGTTTACCTTAGAACTAACAAGGCTGAGGAGGGGGTCGGTGGGGATCTGATTAGATTGGATTAGATTCTCTAGAGTGTGGATACAGGCCCTTCGGCCCAACAAGTCCACACCACCCCACTGAAGAGAAACCCACCCAAACCCTTTCCCCTACCCTATATTTACCCCTGACTAACACACCTAACACTATGGGACAATTTAGCATGGCCAAATCACCTGACCTACACATCTTTGGATTGTGGGAGGATAAAATTATTAAACATAGATACGGTAGGTCATGAGAACCTCTTTCCCATTGCAGATGTTCTTATCACCAGAAGGCAAAAGATTAAGGTGAGGAGTAGGTGGTTCAGAGGGAATCGGAGGAAAGATAGTTACACCCAGAGAATGGTGGAAATATGGAATGTACCGCCTGAGATACTCTTGCAACATTTAAGAATCATCTGGACAAGCACTTAAAATGCCAGGATACAATAGGCTGTGGACCAAGTGCAGTTAAATGGGATAAAGTAGTTTGTTCTTGTTGGTCAACATAGACACGGTGGGCCAAAGGGCCTGCTTCTCGGCTGTTGACCTTATGACCCTATAATGAAAGAAAACCAAGACTCGTGTTAGACTGCAATACACTGAAGAGCTGGTGAATAGGTAAAATTGGCTGTTAAAAGCATACAAGTGGAATCTGACTCCAATAGGAATAGGATGTAGATGGCAAAGAAGAAGTTGATAATATAAAAAAATGAAAAATACCAGGCTGGGAAGAGATGATGCTGCTGGAAATGCCTTGGCCATGACATGAATACATGATAATGCAACTGAACCGGTAACAATTTTGGAGGACAATGCTGTGGTCAACCAGGTCAAAGATTGCAGAGAGATTGAGGAAATTATGTATCACAGTTGCAGTCACAGAGGACACTGTTTGAGCCTAATTAGCATCTTCAACTTGCAGTATGCAAGTGGGCCTGTGGTGCTTTTCAAAAGTGCAGTCGTCATTAGGCCCACATCATTTTCCTTTCTTCCATAAGCCTTCAATTTTAAAAAGTAATGAGCAATCAGAGCTCATCATCTTTCCAAGTACAATCTTTCAAATTTTGACAAGTCATTTTAAAAATAATTCTCTCGTCCCTTCTGGATCTTTCACCAAAGCTCTGACCCCTGCCTAGTATTTAGTGCTCACTTGGCACTTTCTTGGATGTGTACAGGATCTCAGCCTTGTCTTGCCTTTTTCACATTTCTATTGGCACAATGCTTGTCATGTGTTGCCACTACTGAACAGCCAAGTGGGTGAATATTTTACTGTATGGCACTGTGATACATCAATATCACACCTGGAGCATGTGCCTGAAGCTCACCAGGTAAACACAGTGCATTTCTTTCAACTATGCTAATGTGGTGCCACTGTCTAAGAAGGGTGGTAAGGACAAGCCAGGGAACTATAGACTGGTGAGCCTGACGTCGGTAGTGGGCAAGTTGTTGGAGGGAATCCTGAGGGACAGGATGTACATGTATTTGGAAAGGCAAGGACTGATTAGGGATCGTCAACATGGCTTTGTGCATGGGAAATCATGTCTTACAAACTTGACTGAGTTTTTTGAAGAAGTAACAAAGAGGATTGATGAGGGCAGAACAGTAGATGTGATCTATATGGACTTCAATAAAGCATTTGACAAGGCTCCCCATGGGAGACTGATTAGCAAGGTTAGATCTCATGGAATACAGGGAGAACTAGCCATTTGGATACAGAACCGGCTCAAAGGTAGAAAACAGAGGGTGGTAGTGGAGAGTTGTTTTTCAGATTGGAGGTCTGTGACCAGTGGAGTGCCACAAGGATCGGTGCTGGGTCCACTACTTTTTGTCATTTATATAAATGATTTGGATGACAGGTTAAGAGGTATAGTTAGTAAGTGTGCAGATGACACCAAAATTGGAGGTGTAGTAGTGAGCGAAGGTTACCTCAGATTACAACGGGATCTTGATCAGATGGGCCAATGGGCTGAGAAGTGGCAGATGGAGTTTAATTTAGATAAATGCGAGGTGCTGCATTTTGGGAAAAGCAAATCTTAGCAATACTTGTACACCTAATGGCGAGGTCCTGAGGAGTGTTGCTGAACAAAAAGACCTTGGAGTGCAGGTTCATAGCTCCTTGAAAGTAGAGTCGCAGGTCGATAGGATAGTGAAGGTGGTGTTTGGTATGCTTTCCTTTATTGGTCAGAGTATTGAGTACAGGAGTTGGGAGGTCATGTTGCAGCTGTACAGGACATCGGTTAGGCCATTGTTGGAATATTGCGTGCAATTCTGGTCTCCTTCCTATCAGAAAGATGTTGTGGAACTTGAAAGGGTTCAGAAAAGATTTACAAGGACGTTGCCAGGGTTGGAGGATTTGAGCTACAGAGAGAGGCTGAACAGGCTGAGGCTGTTTTCCCTGGAGCATCGGATGCTGAGAGGTGACCTTACAGAGGTTTATAAAATCAGGAGGAGAATGGATAAGGTAAATAGACAAGGTCTTTTCCCTGGGTCCAGAACTAGAGGGCATAGGTTTAGGGTGAAAGATATAAAAGAGATGTAAGGGGCAACATTTTCACACAGACAGTGGTGCGTGTATGGAATGAGCTGCCAGAGGAAGTGGTGGAGGCCAGTACAACTGCAACATTTAAAAGGCATTTGGATGCGTATACGAATAGGAAAGGTTTGGAGGGATATGGGCCAGGTACTATCAGGTGGGACCAGATTGGGTTGGGATATCTGGTCAGCGAGGACAAGTGGGACTGAAAGGTCTGTTTCCGTGCTGTACATCTCTAGGACTCTAATGAATGTTTTTGGGAGAGGACAGCAAGAACTAACTAGCATTGGATGTGTACAGGGCACATTTCAAAATCTAGGAACATGAAGGCATTATAAATAGTACAATTCTAAAGGGGATACAGAACCCAAAGGATTCCGTATGTACATGTGCATAAATCAAACAAGGCAAGTCAAATTGAGGAAGCAATTAATGCATACAGTATCTTAGACTTTATTAATAGGGGTATAGAGTACAAGAGAAAAGTAGCTACATTCAACTGTGTAAGATAGTAATTTAGCTGGGGTCAGTGTGTGTTCAGTTCTAGAGGCAATAGAATTGGAAGAGAAGTCATTGTTGGAAATACCCTGATCATAACATGGTTGTACGCCCAAGGCAGCCAAATGGAAACCAGAGTAATTCCAAGTTTCAGCAGTCAAAAAGAGTCATTCAAAGCTGTGACTAGGCAACACTAGCCCTGGGAAAGGGAGTGAGAGCTTGTTCTCAACTCTGTAGCATTTATGGGAGAGTACTGACAGCACAAGTGCAAGGTCATAGAAGATTAGAGGATGGCATAGCCTGACTTCTGAAGTTTTCAATCACGTGACTATCACACAGGTTTGATGAATTAATAGCTGTTTTTGGACACGAGGAATTTCACTGTTACCAATATATGTATAAGATACTGGAGCAAAACAACCAAAAATGCTTTAGGTAGAGTATGTGCTGACTCTTTATTTATACAGATGAATGTTGCCTACATAAGATAACAGCTTTCATGGCAATGTAATATATTTAGCAGTGGCACCACTTCGGAACCACTGAAATACTAATAGCAGCTTCACATCAGTAGCAGTAACTGAGGAAGCCACATTCATACAACTGACAGAATTTGAAATCAAAGAAGGTGCCTGTTATTCTGAATTGCAAATAGCCATATATAAAGGCTGAAACTGTCAATCAAAAATACCAATGGCCTTTTGAGAGTTACAAGAGTTTTGGAAAGAAAACATCTATCAAACATACCCATAAGTTGGTTTGTGGTCAAACTTGCAACTATCAGTCACTAGCTTTTGTGGTTACTGATTACTTGCAGGATCAGCCTGAACAGAGCATCACAAGAGCTGCACAAAAATAATGGTGCACAATGTATCTTGCAGCATTACAGCTGGTGAACGGTAACAAAAGATCACTGTTGACAATTAAATGTAAAAACAATTCTGTAAAGCATCATTGGAAAGTTTAGATTTAGCTAAGTCACAACACAATGGATCCTTTGTTATAAAAGAGTGATGCAAGAGGCTGATATACTGCAAATGAGAGAGTATCTGGTAACCACATAACCCGAATCCATCTCCTTAAACACCTCAATTGCTAGGTGACCAATCGACACCAGAAGGACCATTATAAAATGCAACTTCTCCCCTTGGAACTGATACACAGCAAGTACTGCTGCAATACATTGGAAGCTAGATTTCCAACTTGAAATGAAAGACCCAGAAATGCCATCCCTTCTAGTCACAGTGATTTCAGGCTGCTCCTACGCACAAGCCAACCCAAACAAAAAGTCCTGAACTGAATAAATATCAAGTTAATTAAACCATAAGTGGTAAAGCTAGCGCAAATTACTTTCAAGTTGGACAGTTATCTATAAAGTTCCATCAAGTTCCAGAACACTTCATTTATTTTTGTTTTGAAAGGACCGAGTTGAAACAGGACATTTTCATTGCTCACCTGGAAATAAACAATTTTCTGCAAACCTGAGGCAGTTTTGAAATATCCATTTTGGCATTTTCTGGTAGGCAAGGGTGACCTGCAGGACATGTTCACACAGTCCCAATTTCTGCTTCATAGGTCAGTGGGTGAACACCACTGCTGGTATTTCTGTGACAAAATGCAGCCAAGGCTTTTGAAGAAAAGAGCTGATATTGCTGATTGTATGTGACTGTCTCACAAAAGACATCATATTGACTACCCACTACCGTGATTTCCACCGCCCTCTCGCAAACTACACCTCCCCTCCCTGGCTTCACTTACCAGCTGCATGAGTTGTGCAGCGCAGAGATGCACTTTCCAACCCTGGGCCTTGCAGACAATTCCTTTCTGATTGGCTATCTCCTGCAATGTGGGCTTCTTCTCCTCTGCCATTAAACAGAGAGGACAGGTGAGAAAAGGCACCAGTCAAGATTACTAGACAGCAAGGTCAAACTGGAAGGAAAGGCAGATTTCCTGAACTTATTTTGGTTTTTGCTATTGGAAGTGAAATCTTCCAGATTATTTAAGGCTAGATTCAAAGCCAAACTCTGCCACAGTGATATGTCTAACAGTCTCCACCCCTCAAATCCTGTAAAATCTAAAGCAGAAGCAGACTTCTGACCTGGTCTTTTCTCCCCCCAATTTAGCTGATCTAAACAAAGTAAACTTGAAAGAAAGTGGGTCATTTCGGCATTATTTTACTTTGCCTGAAAGGATACACACATTACTTGAAAGTAATAGCCAGTCATGCTCCTTGGGTTTAGCTCACTTGGTGCTCTCAAGCAGAAGGCGGAGTGTTTAAATAAGGACTGCTTATCCAAGCTGACAGACCAGTGAAATCCTGAGGGTGCTGCATCACTGCAAGTGTATCATGTGTTATGAAATATTAAGCCAAGTTGGCTTATTTTAGTGGTTCTGACGTATTTTCAAGATACCTTGGTAATACTTATTCTGGCAGACAGCTCTCCCTACAGCTATCAGCATCACTAAAACCCTGAATAACTGGATATTTACCCAAGATTTATGGCTCTTGCCATATGCAGAATACAAAGATTTGTGGAACGGTTACTGTATGATAGATCACATGATGTTTCAGAGCCTGTCAACTAGACATTAAAATTTTGCTACTACCATTCAATGTAAAATGTCAAATGTCAACTGATAAGTATCCTTCAAATAAAAAAATCATCAAAATCAATTAACAACAACTATGGAATGTGAGCTTTGCTGGCTAGACCAGCATTTAGTGCCCAGCCTTCTTTACAGTGAAAAAACTGTGGAGTCAAGTAATAAGTACTAAGTGCAGTAGAAGGTCATCGCAATACAATAATGAAGTTCTAATTGGCATTTAGTAGGGCCCAATAGTTGGAGGAGGCAGTGACATAATGCTAATGGCATTCACAACACCCGGGCTCATGCTTTTGGGATATGGGTCCGAATGCTGGCATGGCAGATGACGGATATGAACACAATAAAAATCTGGAAATAAATGGCCTAATGATCATGTAGTTACTGTTAATAGCCATAAAAATCCATTTAGTTCACTAATGTCCGTCAAGGAAGGAAATCTGCTATTCTTACTTGATTCGCCCTATATGTAACTCCAGACCTACAACAATGTGCCGGACTCTTAACTGCCCTCTGGGCAATTCATGACAACTAATAAATGCTGGTTTAGACAGCAATGCTAACGCCCAATAATCCTTTATTAAAAGAAAGTTTCTATTGCAAACAGTTTTATTTAACAGGCATATTATATGATAAATACAGACTAAACATACAACTGTGTACATGTACATTAAGGAAATGACCTGTTTTAAGATATGTTACTAGAACACAACAATGTTAAACAGCTTGATGAACTCTGTTCCAAACAGGATGTCTTTCCTTTTGGAAACATTCACTATTCGTATGGGTTCCTTCAGTCAGACACAACAGAAATGCAAAATAAAACTGACCTTTGACTTTCACATCACTGTATCTCTGGAAATGATGGTATGCTGCCTTCCAAGGGTTCCTGTAATGACGAAGCAATGTAACTGGGGGTCGAGGGCGAACAGGAACATACCTCACACCCTCTTCATCTGCAACAGAAGATCAAGTTGGAGTGAGGGGGTTACAAAAGGGTGGATAACAATACTGCAACCCGATACCTGGAAAACCTTCCTCACCAACTTCCCAAAGCAGGTGGGTCACAGACTCTACACCTGATATGACAATACAGTGGACACAAAGGTGAAATTAGACACACAGTGGTGTACAGATTAAGCTGCACTAGAACTGAAGGCACCAAAGAATCATAAGGTGTCAAATCACCTTGATCGACTGAACTTTCACACTGCTGATAACCAGGCCCTGATATTTACTACCCTAAGTACTGAACTGTCCTCAAACACACAGGAGTGGAAAACCACCAAGGAGATTTTATAGTTTAGCTGTGAATGGATCACACGCTATGACCAAAAAAAGCTTTTGACGGCTCTGTGTAACTTTAATAAGTGACTTGAATAACCCTTCAAGTAAACCATTTGCCTGTTTATTTTTATGGATGTGAAAACAAACCAAATTAACAAGGACAAACTTCATCGTCAGGAATGCAAACACAAGGGCAGGGCAAAGAGACCAGACCCACTAACACCACCCCCCAACTCCAGGGCACAAAGACCAGCCCCAATCTGCACCTCCCCCATTTCTCTCTGGCTACAGACACCAGCCCTTTCCCATTCCTCTTTCAGGTATAGAACTGTTTTACCTATATATTCTTTGGGAGGCGATTTCCTTTTCTCTGCTTTGAGGAGAATCGGCTTGCTACTGCTGTTCTTTTCTTCATCTGTGCTGTTTGTTTCCATCATTTCACTCTCTTCTGTGGAGATGACGTGCTGCTGTTTGCGGGGTTTCTTCCGAGGGGATGCACCAGGCAGCAGCTCATTACCAGGAAGACCAAGGTTGTTTACCATTGGAGTCAGAGCAGCCGAGCTCACTGACATGGGCTGTGAGGACGAGACTGTAACTGGGATTAGAGATAGAGGAGGAAGATTGGTGAAACAGTGAGGGACAGAGAGGGAAACAAAGGAAAGATGAACAGATATCTCCAAAATAAAAAGACAACAATATGAGCATTTACCACACGCCAAATAAAAGCAAACAAAATACAGAATCCAAGCAGTCTTTCCGAGGGTCCTGGCTACCCCATTCTAAAATGTCAAAAAATTCACTAGTGCGAAACCTTTCGCTTAAATGGGGGAGCTGGCTGCTCACTCCCATGGGAATACACCGGTCCTTTATTCAACAGTTTCACACAATGGCATGGCCCGCAGAAATGGACTATTGGAATTCAACTGCACCACAATACACTCTTCTCCTCTACCACTTCCTTTCTCAAGGTCTAATAATTCACTAATTCTTCCTCAACAGATGCAGAGTATTGCATCTGTGTGTTCAAGAGTCCTTCTGCAAGTCTGAAAAGACAAATCAGTGGCAAGCGTAAACAACTCAAGACTTTCACAAGAAGCATAACCTTTCTTGACACTTTCCTGACCCTTGATGCTTCCTGGCAGACCACAGAATACTGACCTTTCAGCTACTTTAAGGTGTCTCACCCCACCCACCTATACTCCAGATAAAAAGCATTAATGCATGAAATAGTCAGACAGGAAGAGAATTCAACACACTCGTCAACTGTTCAAATGCCTTTTCTAGCAAGTATTTGACTGAACGTGAACCATTACCCACGAGGAGGAGAACTCCTTCCACCAACTTACTTACCAGACACTGGCTGCAGAGAGTCCACAAGCTCAGTCTCTTGTTTGATTTTAGAATCTGGTAATGCTGAGCTCATGGAGACAGGAACAGAAATGGCGACCGGCTGTGACGGAGGAGCTACCACTGTGGCCATGGAGACTGAGCTTGAAGGTGTGGCTGAGACAGCCGCTGTAACAGTTGACAACGCAGTCGGTTGAGCATGAGGGGCTGCTGCTGCAATGAGGGTTGGGATTGGAGGCTGAGGCTGCTGGGAATTTGGCTGTCCCAGCACAGGCATTTGCTCCAAACTCTGGCTGCTGACCGCCTCCATGGCAACAGCCACTGGCGCAGTCATGGAAACGTGGATTTCTGGTTTGGATTTGGAACTGAAAAGGTGCAGAAAAAAACAAGTGAATGAGGTTAAAACATTGCAAAAGGAACATCAACTGCCTCTCATCCAGGAAGGATACAGTGGGTCACTAATGGCACTTACGGTCAGAGAAACACTGAGTCAGAGGAATGTGGATTTAAACCCACATTACAAAAACCTGAGCATATAAATCTAGGCTGACAGACCAGGGCAATACTGAGCAAGTGTTTTGGAGTCATTTGGATAAACCAGGACCCCACATGCCCTTTAAGAGGGACATAAAACATCCCATAGTGTCAAAGACAACCAGAGGAGTTTTGCCCAGTGTCCTAACCAATACTTATTCCTCAATCAACATGACTGAACCAGAACATCTGGCCAAATTGCTAGTTGTGGGAGCTTGCTGTGCACAAATTGGCTGCTGTACTTCTTAGGTGAAAATGTGTTGCTGGAAAAGCGCAGCAGGTCAGGCAGCATCCAAGGACCAGGAGGATCGACGTTTCGGGCATAAGCCCTTCTAGAAGAAGCTCTCTTCCAGAAGGGCTTGTGCCCGAAACGTCGATCCTCCTGCTCCTTGGATGCTGCCTGACCTGCTGCGCTTTTCCAGCAACACATTTTCAGCTCTGATCTGCAGTCCTCATTTTCTCCTGCTGTACTTCTTACATTACCAAGGCATTCCAAGGACTTAAATTATCTGTAAAGTGCTTCAAATGTGCTCTGAGGTTGTAAAATTAATGCTAATTTATTTTCTATTTATCAGGAATGCTGATGATCTAGTCTCTTACTTGCATGTCAAACATTGGTGTGCAAGATCTGCTTGCATTCAGTCAGCACTCTATGGATTGAAATTTATACCCCACATTCATTAACCTCATTTTATGTAGTGAATCCTCTCACTAGAATATGGCAACAAATCCTATTGAAAACACACAGAAATGGTCAAGCCTTATAACCTTACTGAATGGTGGAGCAAGCTCAAGGTGCCTGCAGCCTGTGCCTGCCCCTAATTTGCACATTTGGTAGCCCCTCAGGATCTGGTAATTGAGCAAGATAAAACCAGCTTCTTCAATCAGACTGTTTAACCATGTCTATCACTTAAGTCATTTCTCTACATTGTGCTGAAGTACTTCAATCATAGCTCCAGGTTTTACCTAAACATTGCCTCAAAGTCAAGGCGTTACCAGCAGAAAATCTATAATTAAGTATCGACTCTAATCAAAAACAGAAATTGCTGGAAAATCTCAGTAGGTCTGGCAGTATCTGTGGAGAGAAATCAGAGTTAACATTTCAGGTTCAGTGACCCTTTTTCAGAACAGTTCAGATTTTCAGCATCTGCAATTCTTTCAGTTTTTTGTTCTGTCGATTCAATCTTTCCCTTTCACCAGTTTCTAACCTGATTTTGAAAGCTTTGATCTCCTTGCTGAACTCGGGAGACATTGGTAACTGTCAAAACCACCCAAGTCTTGACCAACTGGACAAACCTAATACGTCGACTGTTACCAGTGTAAAAACAAAATCCCTCCTCCGGGATCATCAAGAAGGTTTTGATACTTGGATTGGGTCATTTATAAGGTTCATGCTCTTTCCTGTTGCCAAGTCTTGACCAGGAATGCTAATGGACTATTCAATCATGGTTACATCACAAATCAGAAGAGCTGCAGATGTACATGCCTTTCAGAAGAGCATGCTGCCTAGCAATCATAGGAACATAAGAATTAATAGCAGTAAGCCATTCAGACTCTCGAGCCTGCTCTGCCATCTGACAATTGGAAACAATGACTTTTTTTCTGAATCCAGGGACTGGGACCAGCTCGGAATTATCTACCAAGAACAAGCAAAACACTAGCAGTAACCAAACCAGGAGATTTTCTTAGGCTAAAGGATTTTGACTATGCAGAGAATCCTCAGGGTACTTATTATGAGGTGACCTGTTATGATATAGGATTCTTCAGATACTTGTCTCTCAAACATTGCAGCGAAGATTTTTAAGTTATGCTACAAATACTCAGCAGCTCTGGCAGAATCTAAGCTGTCAATGACCTAAATAAAACAATAACTGTTTCTCTCTCTCTCCACTGATACTGTCAGACCTGGTGAGTATTTACAACATTTTCTGTACAAGATGCAAGAGCTTGAGGAACAAAAAAAAAATGCACACCCAAAGAGTACTTACCCAACTGGTCGTGGGGATCCCGATGCAGTTCGCATCGTGCCATCTAGTCGAGGGCTTGTAGTCTCTGTTGGCTGTGGAGGAATGAGGCTTTTCCGGACAGCCAAGCTGCAATAAAAAAAGGAACACAAAAAAGTTTCAATATCTTGGTGAGCAAGATCATAGCTCGGTTATTTTAGGCAACACAACGTATACTAGAGGCCCTGATAATAAAGCAGTGATTAGAAATACAGTCGCGATTTAGTGGCATTTCAACTCAGGTCCAGCTGAACAAACATACCGAAGGTCAGAGGTCCTCAGTAGAACATCAGACTCCAGGCAACCAGATCAGGTGTGTAAAAACCTGAACAAAATCATTGGCTCGGACGTATCTGGATCAAGTGTGTGTCTGTGCACTAAGCCAAATTTCATAGGCATCACTTTCAGGACAACTGATCTGCCTAACAAGTCAGATAAAAATCTTTTCAAAACAATTACATCAACCAACCTGCATAAAATTCTAACAATGGTACTTAGTTAAGTTTGTTTTGGCTAGAGGAAGCTTATTTATTGGTTGTGGCTCTGGAAGTCTGCTGCAAGTGAACTGTTTTCAGATGTGTGAGGTATAGACAGCATATGGATGGGATTATTTGAGACTGAACAGCATTTCCAACATTGGGAATGTCAGTTCAGTTGCTGTATTGAGACCAGCAACCATAAAATCCCCACCCCCTGGATCCTCAAGGAGGTTTCTATACTTGGATTGGGTGATTTATCAGATTTATTTTTTCTCTCATCTCCTAAAATGTACTGACATTACAGAAAGATGGTGTTCAATGCATAATAGTCAGAATTCACTACATGTCCCTGAGCAACTGATAGTTAGGCTGTAGAAAAACTTCAAATCACAATTCCCCTGTTATCTCTGTGCCCATTGAGCTGACAAAGTACAACCAGCATTTTAAAAACTCTCACCCGTCACAGGCAGGCTTCTTGCGTAGAATGCTGGGTCGCGGAGACGATCCCTGTGCTGGTGCAGTCGTACTGCTGCTCTGAGTGTGGGTCTGGATCACTGTGGTCACAGCAGGCGTTGCACTGAAAGTGCTGATAGGATTCGCTACTATGGTGGCTCCATCTGCTAGCACCACTGCTGAGAAACAGGCACAGATAAGTAATATCAGACTTGCAAATCCTACACACGCCAAGCTCAGGAACATTTGACATTTTGGGGAAGTGCTCATCATTTGAACCGTAAAGTTTTTGTTACACCATCCATACAACAGTGATTACTGTCTAATTTTCTGTCGGTGTAATAACAGCACCATTCCCTGTCTCCAGCGTGCAGTATTTTGTAAAGTGAGCTGTGGCAGCAGGCCCTTGGCCATTGGTGGAAGCAGAACACGATGTATCTGATCAATTCACAACGGAGTGTGCAAATACTCCCTCTTCAATTACCTGTGGCCCTCTCAGCAACATCATCCAAACACTTCCGTTTCTATGTCTCTATCTACAATGTTCCCAAAAGCAGGTACTACAAATTCTTTCTTTGCAACTGGAGTCACTGATGTAAAGTGGGAATGTGGCTGCCAATAAACATACAGAAGAGTCAGAGATGTACAGCATGGAAACAGACCCTTTGGTCCAACCCGTCCAGATATCCCAACCCAATCTAGTCCCACTTGCCAGCACCTGGCCCATATCCCTCCAAACCCTTCCTATTCATATACCCATCCAAATGCCTCTTAAATGTTGCAATTATACCAGCCTCCACCACTTCCTCTGGCAGCTCATTCCATACACCTATCACCTGCTGTGTGAAAAAGATGCCCCTTAGATCTCTTTTATATCTTTCCCATCTCACCCTAAACCTATGTCCTCTAGTTCTGGACTCCCCCACCCCAGGGAAAAGACTTTGTCTATTTACCCTATCCATGCCCCTCATAATTTTATAGACCTCTAGCAGGTCACCCCACAGCCTCCGACGCTCCAGGGAAAACAGGCCCAGCCTGTTCAGCCTCTCCCTACAGCTCAAATCCTCCAACCCTGGCAAGATCCTTGTAAATCTTTTCTGAACCCTTTCAAGTTTCCAATAGGAAGGAGACCAGAATTGCATGCAATATTCCAACAGTGGCCTAACCAATGTCCTGTACAGCCGCAACATGACCTCCCAACTCCTGTACTCAATACCCTGACCAATAAAGGAAAGCATACCAAACGCCTTCCTCACTACCCTATCTACCTGCGACTCCACTTTCAAGGAGCTATGAACCTGCACTCCAAGGTCTCTTTGTTCAGCAACACTCCCTAGGACCTTACCATTAAGTGTATAAGTCCTGCAAAGATTAGCTTTCTCAAAATGCAGCACCTCGCATTTATCGGAATTAAACTCCATCTGCCACTTCTCAGCCCATTGGCCCATCTGGTCAAGATCCTGTTGCAATCTGAGGTGACCCTCTTCGCTGTAAACTACACCTTCAATTTTGGTGTAAGTAGAATCCGAAAATGTGATAATGACAGGGTTAGCAGCTCTAGACATGTTATTGCAAGCTAAATGCTTCTTACAGGACACTGGTGCTGGAGTGAGAAAGAGAAACCATTGTCCACGGCTTTAAATTAACACAGATTGTTTATGTCCAACATCGCATAGACAAGGCCTTGGTTTTGCATTTAAAAGATAGCACTTCAGATGGTCCAGCATTTTCTTATGAGTGTCGTGAGCATTCTCTAGACTTTGCACTCCTGCTTTGAGTGGGACTGAAACCTACAACCTTCTAACATAACCACAACTGGTCAACATTCAGTCTCTGGATTAGGCAGAATTCCTTGGCTTTCTGACCCTGCCACTAACACTGTTCGCTCACTGTTGTTTCCAACCATTGTTCCAGGCCAACCCATACTGTGACAAATCCTCAGGGTTCTATTAAAGTCTGTGTTGAGCTTCTGATTCGATACTTACCATCACCAACACTTAACTCCACCTCCGTAACATCAGGTGGCCTCAGCACATTTGCCACTAATATTCCTCAACCAAACCTAAATGTCAAATTACCTGGTACCATACCAGAATGTTCCACCAACTGGATTGTCTAATCTCCCCCATTAAAAATGCAAACTTCACTAATACAGACAAGTCAGCGCGTATGATTATATGTTCCAACAGCCAAGCAATGTATATAGTACACTGGTCAAGAAGCTTCTGTAGTCAAGAGGATAATGGGTCTGTTTCTGTGCCGTACGACACTATAGAGAAATAGAGGTATTGCATGCTTTTCATTTGAAAACAAATCTCTACTAACCAACATTTTTGAGTTATCCCAAACCATTCAAGATGTAAGCTGTGTAATACAAATTCCTCTCTTTAAAATGTTCGACTGGCTGGCCGCCCATAACAGAATCCTAAAATTTGTGTTCATTTAAAACTCTACTGCCCGTCTCCCAAGTTGCACTGCGAATCATTCACAACACCCATATCCCAGGTCACAGATGGTTTAATTTCCAAATTCTGATCCTCATTTTCTATCCTTTTATGGTCCCGTATTTCCCGTTTTGTGTAACCTCTCCAGCCCTGGCTGCTTGCCCATCCAGATTATCGTGGCATCACCATTTATTCGCAGGACCTGAGCTGTTATGGGTTGCAAGTTCAACAATTTCCTTCCTTAACCTTTCCACCTTTGTCTCTTTTTCTCCTTCAAGATCTCCTATTACTCATATCTCTGCTCAAGGAAATAGTCACCAGCCCCCAATGCCTCCTTTCCACAGTCAATGTCAATTTTGTCTGACAAGTCTCTCCTGGCAAATGGGACATTTTACAACATTAAAGTCACTGCGTCAATGCAATTTTCACCTCTGGGCTATCAGAGCAGTAACACAGGTTCTGCTAGACAACACAAAATTTATTAATCCTTCCCTATAATTAAAAGTATTAGGAACACACAAATGAGCTACAATATGCCTCCAGACGACTAGGGCTAAGCTCAAATTCCTAGGCCAAATAAGGTACAGAACCTTTAGAACACAGAACATTACAGCGCAGCACAAGCCCTTCGGCTCTCGATGTTGCGCCGACCTGTGAAACCAATCTGAAGCCTATCTAACCTACACCATTCCATTCTCCTCATATGCCTATCCAATGACCATTTAAATGCCCTTAAAGCTGGTGAGTCTACTGCTGTTGCAGGCAGTGTGTTCCAAGCCCCTACTACTCTCTAAGTCAAAAAAACCACCTCTTGCCATCTGTTCTATATCGATCACCCCTCAATTTAAAGTCATCGCAGAGGAAAAATGCTCTCACTGTCCACCCCATCTAACCCTCTGATAAATAATCCACAGGAGTTGGAGTTGCACAGCATAGAAACACCCATTTGCAAACTATGTGTACTTCCTGAAAAGGCCAACAACTCATATCTGTAAGGCATCTTGTAACATAAAACAGCATCCCAGCATAGGAACATTAATAGATACATTTTAACAAGTGAACAACAGTAGGACGGCTACCCAAACATTTGGTCAAAAAGATAGGTCTTAAGGAGCAAAGTCAAAAGCAGCCACACTCCTCTGCCCTTTCCCCACACCGCAACAAACTTTACTTCAATTTTCTTCTGAAAGTAACTCCAACCTCTACTTTCACTGCCCTTTCAAACAGTGAATCCTAAATATCAATTCAATATGTTTAAAAACAAAATTCAAACTACCCTACTAATTGTCTTAGCAATTATGTTCAATCTTTCCCCTCTGGTTACTGATCTTCCCACCAAGAATTCTCCATGCTTACTTTAATCAAATCCTTGACCATTTCCACACACACTTCTCTGCTCCAAGGAGAACAATCTGCTAAGTAAGTGAAGTTTCTTATCCCCGGTACCATTCTAATAAATCTTCTCAGCAGCACCTTCAAGGACTTCACATTCTCCCTGAAGTGTGCTACCAAAATTGAACACAATGATAGTGCTGAGGCCGAACCAGAAACTTATAAAAGTTCACCATGATTTTCTCGCTTTTATACTTTGCCTCCGTTTAGAAGGTAAAGGTGAAACATAACTGTTAATCGCTTTTTCAAACAATTCAAATCATTTACTTATGTGAACATGCAAGTCTATCTTGCTGCCAATGTTAAAATTATCAAGATACAGCAAAAACATCAAAATTTGGCCACAATCGCTTCACTTATTTAAGATACATTCAGGATGTATCGCCTACTAGCAACTGTTTCTATGCACTGTGCAGCGGTATGTTAAATCCATTAATTATTCAAAATGCAGCTTTCCCTTTACCTGGTGGTTTGTTCTCAGTGGTCTGTTGAGGGCCAAGCGATGCAGGTTGCATAGCTTGAGTGCTGATAGATGTTGACTGAATCCCCTGTGTCCCAAGTGGAGCTGGCTGAATCCCTTGGGGACCAATTGAAGTAGGCTGAAGGCCCTGGGCACCAATTGACGCAGGCTGAAGCCCCTGAATGTGACGTGCATGGGTGGTGTCAACTGTCATCAGCTGCATGGGGTTCAGATGGACAGTGGAGGCCACACCCACACCCGCCTGAGCTGCAATGGCTGCTGCAGAAACGGAACTCGGTGTTTGTGCTGAAACTGAGACAAAGAATGGAAATCATTCTTTAAAAATATAAACTTATTCAGGAGGTTCGTGGTTTACAAAGACATTTTAGAACCTTTCAAGACCGAAGGAGACCATTCAGCCCATGTTGCCCATTCTTGGAAACAACTTTCCAATTCAGTCACACACCAAGCCCTTTCTCCATTGCCCTGCAAATTAGTCTTTTAAAAGCAAATATTAAGTCATAGAGTTCCATAGCATAGAGACAGGCCCAAACTGATCCATGCCGACCAAAATGTCCATTAACGCTAACCCCATTTCCCTGCACTTAGCCCAGATCCTTCTAAATCTTTCCTTTCCACGTATTTGCCCAAATGCCTTTTAAATGTTGTTAATGTATCCACCTCAACCACGTCTGCATACTACCCTCTTAAAAAAATGTTGCCCCTCAGGCTTCCTTTTATTCTTTCCCCTCTAACCTGAAACTGATGTAGTTAAGTGGAAATCATAAAATCAAATAGCTCAGTCACTGGCCTTAACTAATCTCAAACTGTTCTAAAGAGACTAAAAACATTAACTATTACTCTCTAAACAGATACGGACTGATCTGAGCTTTTCCAGCAATTTTTATTTTTATTCGGATGCCTCTGAATAACAGCAATATCTAGTGTAGCACAAGTCAAAGACACAGGTAGTCTCAGTTTTAATATCACTACATCTGGTGAAGGATTAATCGCAAGAGTGGACAAATACCTTCAACTGACCTCAGAACCCAATGGAAAGAGGTCTGTAAGCTGGGTGAAAAGAGAAACAAGAAAATAATTTCCTGATCACTCTCCAGATATCCAGCTGGATCAGACAAGCTTGCCCAGTCAGAGAAAATAAAATCTAGGGATAGTCAGCTTGACAAGATTATCAGCCACTTGTAAAAGGTACTGGAGAGTTGTCAGTTCCCGTTGAGTTTCACCAGGATGCAGTCTGCACTTTGGAGCCTGGGTTCATATAACAGCGGTACTTCATTTAAAAAAAATTGATTAAGTTAAAAAAAAAGTGTGGTTTAAAAATCAACAGGAAAGTCTATTTAACATGCTATTTACATACACACACAAAATACACTTTTGGAACTGCAGAAATTAAGTTTTACGCATTTACTGAAGATGCAAGAACATCTGTGATTATGGAGCCCAGCCTAGTCTAAAAATCTCTCTCCAGGAGATGCACTGAATTAAGTAACAGAATTTCCATTAACAATAAGGACAGCACAACTTGTCACTAAGTGTAACATCAAATGTCAAAGCGATCTTATCTAAATTTCAACTTAATATCCACACTGACTCACTGTTGGAATTTTTGACAACAGCATGAAACACATCAAGCAGCTTTTTAACATTAAACTAAAGAGAAAATTACAAGGTTGTTTCATGACATTTAAAATGAGACATTTAATTTAACTTCAATGGGAATAATGCAAAGATCACAGGCACATACCTTCATAACATTTGGTGTTAAATGTTCAAGCTAATTATTGTGCAATTAATAATCACATGAATACTAATTGTTGATTAGTCATTAAACCTGTGGTGAAATTTAGTGCAGGAAATTAGGTCAGCCAAAATGCATGTTTTCAATTAAGCCGGATTCTTTCTGAAAGGCATTGCAAGATTTAAAATCCAGTAAGGTGCTATCATGTTTTTAAGTGCATATATGTATCTTTGGGAGCTCAATACTGTATGATTTCAAGCAGACTGACTTAGAAGCAGAATTCAAGGAAGCTGCTGACAAAATAGGAGTTAAAATCAAATGACAGACCCTCAGAAATTTAAGTTTATTCAGCCAAGAAACTCAACCTTAATGAATTATATAAAAAGCAGGCTAGAAGTCTGAAATGTAGACAGTTAATCCTGGCAATGTTAAGTAGATCAGGGTGTTAGGCTCCCTTCTTGAGATTGATACACACTTGATACTACTGCAATACGCCAACATCTGTGAACAGCCAGGATTTATTTCAGCAAGTACAAACTTCTGGAGGATCACTTAACACTCTTCGCAATGTTTGCACAGTGTGCCAAGCAAGGCTCCCCAAACAAGAGAACCACCCTCCTTTTATACAGGGTTTTACATCACAGTCAGTCATGCATGCACGATACAACCCGCTGACACTCCCCCATTGTCACATGCCACCCAAAATCAATGTAAAGTGATTAGATTATTTCCAGAAACAATGCGTGAATAGGTTATTCCTTAAAACAGAGTGAGATTAGGTTATTGCTTAAATTGCAGCATTTACAGAGTATGATTAGATTGTCACAACCTGCCTGCAAGACAGAAAAAAAATCTCCTGGGACATCCAATTTCTTACATGTCAGCAGAACCAATTAAAACTAACAGCTCAAGGGCACACATTTGGAAAGAGAAAGAGTTTACATTGCACAGCAAAAACATTTCAAAGCCAGTCAGCAATCTGAAACATTAACACTGTTTCATTCTCCCCAGTTGTCTGACCTACTGGGTACTTCCAATATTTATTATTTGAGCTTTCAACACTCCCTAGAACACCTCTGACAGCTCATTGTTCCATATTCATTCCCATCCTGGCTACTGTAAAAATACACAAATAAATTAATGCAATAGATCCATACCTGGGTACTGGCGTATTGTAGACACTGTACTGCTTATAGGAAAGGTATGTGCCAGTGTTGAGTAGCCAGGAATGGCAGCCGATGGTGGGTAAGCTGGCAGATAATACTGGAACTGCATAGATACTTGTCTGGATGGCAAGGAAAACAAATTACAATAGTAAGTTGATCTTAATTAGTAGCAATTCCAAAAGGTTTCACAAACTGATCTGGGACTAGACCATTTCAATTTAGAACGAACCTCTACAGGTTTACTTAGGTTTCAGTACATTCAAATGCTTCAAATTGAATTGGTCACCTTGTCAAACTGGTACAATCCCCTACCTCTGGACTAAGAGACTAAGGTTCAAGTCCATCTGCTCCAGATGGATGTAATAATATCACCGAATAAATGTATTAGAAAAATAGATGTTAAAAGAAACATTCAGGGGCAGCTTATGGCACAATTGTGGTGTCCCTACCCTTGGACCCGAAAGACCTGGGTTCAAGTCCTTCCAGGTCTGAACAGGTTGATTAGAAAATAGAGGTCAAACTGCCAATCTGTGAACACAAATGGATTATGTTCTTTGATCAGGTTCCTTAAATTGTGCAAAGCACTGGAGAGACAATCGCATCCTAATCAATCCTAAATTTGGAGCATGGAGTAGGAAAGAGAGGAGAAACAGAGGTTGCGTGGAGAGAGAGAAAAGGGAGACATCATGACAGACATTACCCCCTTCATGCTACAGTTTAGGGCCACTCAAGTATCACAAGGCATGCCTGTAGCTACGGACAAAAATAAGTCAGCACCCTCAGAAGGATGGGAATGGCAGAGGTACAAGGGGAAAATCTTGACATAAATCAACTACATTATATCTGGACACCTTCAAAAATCTTCCCTTGGGCTTCCAGCCTATCGAATCAAACACTGGAGACCGTAGCTCTGCCTGACAACTTACCTGTTCTCAGTTCGTGTTTCCATGGTAACAGGGTTAGGCGAGGCCCTGTGACCAGGGATGGGGATCAGGTTTCCTCTTTCTGTTGTATAGTCAGGCTGGATCCGTGGGGACGTGTGGGTTATTGGTTGAGGAACAACTTTCGCTGCAACCCAAGACAAAATAGCATATGTCAGTGGTGAAGATTGTAGTCCTTTTTGCCTATGCCAGATTTCCAGGGTTACTGTAACTTTCCCAAAGTTGTTGTGGACGAGCAGATGAATTTACATACACCCTACCGATAAAATCAAACCCTGGTGCAAGATTAGAAAGTAGCAAGATTCCATCTCTAAGCATCTCAAAAATGGATCATTCTTATTTCAGTGCACTATTGCAGTATACAGTGCACAATTCAGGTCACCACATTACAACATGGGCGGCACGGTGGCACAGTGGTTAGCACTGCTGCCTCACAGCGCCGGAGACCCGGGTTCATATCCCGCCTCAGGCGACTGACTGTGTGGAGTTTGCACGTTCTCCCTGTGTCTGTATGGGTTTCCTCCAGGTGCTCCGGTTTCCTCCCACAGTCCAAAGATGTGCAGGTCAGGTGAATTGGCCATGCTAAGTTGTCCGTAGTGTTAGGTAAGGGGTAGATGTAGATGTAGGGGTATGGGTGGGTTATGCTTCGGCGGGGCAGTGTGGACTTGTTGGGCCGAAGGGCCTGTTTCCACACAGTAAGTAATCTAATCTAATCTAATCTAATCTAATCTAATCTAATCTAATCTAAACGTGATTGTACTAGAAAGGAATAAAGGAGATTTTTGTTAATACATTAGTGGGATGTGGGCATCACTGACTGGCCAACATTTATGCCTGTTCCTAGTTGCCATTGAGGTGGTGGTAGTGAGCTGCCTTCTTGAACCGCTGCAATCCACCGGCTGTGGTGTGATCCACATGCCCCTAGGGAAGGAATTTATAGGAGTGTTGCCAGGAATGGAAAATTTCAGCCGTGAAAACAGATTGGCTAGTTTGGAATTGTCTTCCTTGGAAGAAAGGCTGACGAGAGATTTAATTATGGCGTCTAAAATAATAATAAGCCTTCAATTTAAAAGATGTGCCACAATTTACAGAGGTACAGACCAAGAGCTGAAAGGTGGAACATATTGCATTTTTGTTTTCAGTCAGCACAGACAGAGTGGCCAAATGGCATCCTTCTGCATCATAACTTTTCTGTTTCTATACCTTGTAAACTGAGAAGTGAAGCAGTTTTTTTTCTATCCATCTATACTTTTATCGCATTGTCGGGTCACCAGTACACTTATATAGGAAGGGCCGTTCTAATAAAGTCCGCCAAATGCTAAGTTTGACATTGTCATTCAATACATTATCCCACCAGTCTCTGGAGGCTGCTATCAGCCAGAACAGAAACCTGAAGCTTGCATGTGAACACTTCCAATCTCCTAACACCAGCCCAGGCTTGGGTTGAATCAAATTCCTTTCAAATATGAGTTTGGGGTTCAGTGATGTTGACTCACCGACAGGAATAGTAGAAGTGGTGACCACGGGAGCATGTGGTGTGTGAGAGGCCATTGTCATGTTAACAATTGTACTGCTGGTCACTTGAGCATGGGAAACTGCACCTGTAAAAGTAAAAGTGGGATTGTGAACAGTGAAAATATCAGTAAAGTGGACAGACAGCCAATGATATCTCTTTCCTAAGGAAGGCAAGCTCTCAGATGACAACATATAGATTAAGTTGGAGATATAGAAACACAACAAAATGAGGGAAAAAATGTTTTTTATCCAACTTCCTAGTCTTATTGTTTAACTGGAAACAAAACACCATTTAAAAGACCTGTTTTAAAATATACTAATGGTTCAGGTTTTGATTTTCTTCTATTTGTTTCACGATAAATTCTCACAAATTTTGCTTTCTCGGTTACAGAGTAGGAAGCCTAAAACTTTCCACAGTGCAAAGGCAATTGAAGCAACAGATACTGCTAAAAATCAAGCATCATTCTAGTCATTGAACTGTGCTGCACAAAAGACCAAGACCAGAAGTATGAATGTTGGCACTTCCTTTTCACAACCATGTTCAGCCTACTTTCGAAAAAGGATTAATGCTAAAATATCCAACACTGATATGCAGCAAAAATAGACTAAGTGCTGGAAACAATATCACACATCGGCCATTTTTGATACGAGTAAGTCAATTACTATGTAAGTTAGTCCTTTACTGGGATTCCAGTCTTTCCCATCTACTGGTATGCTGGAGCATTATACATGTGTTGTGACTTGACAAGGGCAGGAAGAGCATTTTAGTGACTAGTTTAAATATAGCTTTACCATCTGAAGCTTTGAAATTGCTGCACTAAACATGGAATACAAATAAGAACCACAGCCACACAACTTGAATAACAATTTAATGTTTAGCTTCAGAATAGTAAGATTGCAACCCTAATCATTGGCAACGGACCATGCTGGCCTCAATTTCCTCCTTTACCAAAATGAACCAATTGAACACTCATCACTCAAAAATCTATCAAGCCTGGATTCAAATAATGACCATTACACTGGAGCTATTTTCTAAGTTGGAGTTATCATCACATATTTCTGGAGGTGGGACTTGAACCCAAACCTCTTGGCTCAGAGGTCGGGACATTACCACTATACTGAGAGCGTTACCATTATACTGGAAAACAACACAATCTCAAGGGCGGCACGGTGGCTCACTGGTTAGCCATGCTGCTTCACTGCACCAGAAACCCAGGTTCGATTCCACCCATAGGTGACTTCATGAAGCTTGCACATGCTGTGCCTGTGTGGGTTTCCTCTGGTCACTCCAGTTTCCCCACACAGTCCAAAGATGTGCAGGTTAGGTGGACTGGCTGTGCTAAGTTGCCTATAGTGCCCAAGCTAGGTGGGTCAGTCATGGAAAATGCAGGATTGCAGCGGTAGGTCTGGGTAGGATGCTCTTCAAAGAAGTCGGTATGGACTCGATGAGTCAAATGGCCTGCTTCCACACTGTTAGATTCTCTCTCAGCCACGTCTCAAATGCCAAATCAATCTGTCCAATGATATGGCTACTTGTTTACATTCCTGAAATAAATGCATCAAGGACCAGTATCCCATCACCAAGTCACCTTTTATTTACTTGTGCACAGTACACTGGCTGTGGCCAGCCAGCTCGGAGTCAGTCCCTTGAACTGTGGAGATACCTTTTCTTCCCCAACGGTGTAACCCTTCTAAGGCATACACCCGCCTTGCCAAAACATTTAAACACTATGTCCAAATTCTCCAAGTGCTCTTTATTGGTCTTTCCCATCATTAGAATGTCATCCAGATAAATGGCAGCCTGCGGTAGCTCTTATAAAATGTTCTCCATGGTCTTGTGGAAAAGGGTGCAGGCTGATGATAATCCAAATGACAGTCTTGTATATTGATATAAATACCTCATGAGTATGAAGTTTGGGTATTTCTGGCACTCCTCATCCAGTCACAATTGCAGGTAGGCATGGCTCATGTCCAGCTTTGTAAAGGACAGCCTCTAGGAATTCCCATGCGTGTCTCTGTTTAGCCTGTACTGGGATGGATGTGTTGTCCCAGTCGAAGTGGTGTCCTTCATCGTCTGTGTGTAAGGATACTAGTGATAGCTGGTCATGTCTTTTGGTGGCTAGTTTTCTGCCTGTTGCAACAAACACTACATTGGACAGACAGGCAGAAAACTAGCCACCAAAAGACATAACCAGCTATCACTAATACCCTTACACACAGGTGAAGGAGGACATCACTTCGACTGGGACAACACATCCATCCTAGGACAGGCTAAACAGAAATACACACAGGAATTCCTAGAGGCTGGCATTCAAACCAGAACTCCATCAATAAACACATTGATTTGGACCCCATTTACCAATCGTTGAGAAAAAGAACTGGAAATGAGATCACCCGTCTTAACGAATAGAAAGCAGGACCGAACACCATCTCTTCACCAAAAACTCACTGATAATGTTACCTAGTGTGGTGATGAAATGCCTGAGAACAAATCTACCAGTTCAGCAAGCAAACATACTATTCAAAATTGCTTATCTCAGGGTTAAGAAGGTGGAGACAGATGCCAGAAAGAACAGAATTGGTGGCAAATGGAATAGAGTTTGGACTGGGTCTGAAAACAATGGACGTATTCTTTCCAATATTTTACTGGAAGAAATTCTGTTCATCCAGTAATGAATGCATGACCAGCAAACTGATAATTATGGTAGAGTGGTAATGCAATAGAATACGAAAACAGTCTTTAAGATTCAAATGATGCCACTTAGAGAACATAGCTGGTAAACAGAAAGGAGCTAAAGACAGACCTTGAGATGACACCAGAGGTTAATTGTGCAGGACCAGGAAGGAACACCACAGTGAGAATTTTTGGTAAACAATTAGCTGAATGGGGACAGAGCCAAGGGAGTACAGGCTCACACAGGTGGATGGCAGTGGAAAGGCATTGGAAGAGGATAATGCATCAAAGGCTGACACATCGAGGATGAGAAAGATGGTTTATCTTTATCGCAGTCACATAAGATGTCATTTGTGACTTTGATAGCATGGATTCAGTACTGTGATATGGAGGAAACCTTATTGAGGGTTACTGTACAATTGAGAAAAGGAATTCTATCTCCAGAAAATTTCTATATTGAAGGTATCAGCACGTGGCCGTACTTTTATTGTTTACTTAACTCACCCAAGGAGGTGATGTTTTAAAATGTGCCTAGAGATGCTTTGCTTTTAGGCTTGTGATGATTAAACAATGTGAACCCAAATTTGAATTGAAATGCAGCAACTGTACCCAGAAGTCTCAATACATGATTTTATTTTTAAACAGACCTATACCGTGACTCTCGTTGAGGTCAAGTATGCTTCTCTCTCTCTCTGCTCTTATCAGAGTAATCTTAATTTAAAGAGCAGTCAACAGTCAGTCAGTCTATGATGAAATCTCTAGAGCAAATGTACAATAGCGTTGTTTTTCAGAAACCAGGTACTCACCCTGACTTGTAGTAGAGGGGATTGAATTTGTGGAGAGTATGGGTGCCACAGTGGCAGCAGCAACTGGCGTCCCGGTACTGAACATTGTTTTCTGTTGAAAGAGAACTGGTTTGTTGGTCTTGAGGCTGACAACATTACAAGCTCTGGTTTCAACTCTATTTCCAATAGCCGACGAACAACAGGAACAAAGCTATTTTGATATAAGCACAAAATATAACACGCTACAAAACAAAAATGTCAAGCCAGCTCAACTAGACCTTGCATTACGAATAGCTGACAGCGGTCAGCTTGAGAACACAAGTAGCTCTGCCATGATGGTAAAATAGTATGCTGTTGTTGGCATTATTCACTGGCTACGACCAGTGCTGCTGAAGCACATCAGTTCTGAACACACTCAATGCTTTCCAGTGTTGCTAATCTGTTTAAAAAATGCTTTTTCAATGGAATAAAAGTTATGATAGCTTAAGAACCACCAATGGCTATGTTGCTGCAGAAACTATCCTGCAAATAAACACATACAAGAGTTTCCCTGTGTAAGAATTTGTCAAAAATCACATTCACTGAAGGTGGCTGTTTTGTCCATCAATCCAATGAGTCCTACTTGTTTGTTCATTACAGCCTGACAAATGCCCCCAATTACAAAGACATTGGAGATTTGCTTCAGCAAAGCAGTCAGTACTTTGTGCAGACATTACTAGATGCACAAGGGTCTCAAAAAATTTGTCTGAAATGCATAACATCTTCCACTTCTGAACCAACTTGAAGATACTTAATTTGCAATCACCTGACTTGCAAACAAGAACATAGTGCAAAGTTAGTGACCTAATGGGGCAGGAACAAGAAAGTCAACTGACCCTCACACTCCAGTTAAATTATACGAGTTGATTCTAAAGCAATAATTGACCATGCTACAGAAACATGCCATTTCTGAAATAATACTTAAAACTTGGATCAAAGTGGAAGATTCTCAAAGGGTATTGGATGGGTGTTGGGAATGTCCCTGGTAACTCTTGGTGCAGCAAACCCATATGGGAGGGAAGGGGAGGAGTACTGGATCCTTTACCTGTGTAATGTGGAGCTGTGGTTTCTGGGCAGCCACTGCAGGGTGGGAAGGTAATGTAATTCGAGCTGTTGTATCCCTGGATTGCTGTGTGCGCTGGATGCTAATTGTTGCAGCAGATGGGTGAGGTTGGATGGTCAGTGCTGGCCGACTGCAGAGGAGGAAAGTAACAAAATCAGACAAGAGATCGCAATTTGAATATCGAGTGACAGATAATCATGTTTGGAGCATAATCATAGGAGCAGGAGATTGGTGGACCAGCCTTGAACAGCTGAGCCACTTTCAATTCGCTTGCAATCGATCTGTATCTCAACTTCACTTACAACGTCTTAATTATGTAACTCTTAAGGAAGGAAAATCCAGTTTGTTTTGACATCGTCAATTGACTCCCAACTCCAATCGAAGATTATGTTTCTGCATTTTGTGAAGGTGTGCTTCTTGACAACATCCCTGACCAACCTTGCTCTAATCTTAAGGTTATGCCCCCTTGCTCAAGATTTCCCCTGCAGAGGGAACATTTTCTTTTGTGATGATGCTATCACTGTTACTTTGTCCTGGTTTTGTTTTTGAAGAGGGATTGTAAAGCAGAGTTATCAAACTGACTACTAAAGACTTCTTGAGTAAATAGCTTGGGAGGCCTTTAGTGTTTTTTTTAAAAGAAACAGCCTGATTGGATGTGGCCAGCTCTCTCAGATCCAGATTCCTGGATTTTGTTTATTTCAGTAGTAGAAGCAGCATTTGGGATCTCAAAAGGGTTGGAAGCTTCAGTGACTGTCTCGTGGCTGCTACTTTCTCTTGATTTTTTTTCCCTCCTGGATGGGAGAAGTGCATGTGAGAATCTGCATCTGATTTTTCCTTTTTACCAAGGGGTGTATTTATGGGGTGTTACTATACTAGTTTATAGTTGCTATATCTACAATGCAGTTAAGTTTTCCAATACTTCTTACTCTAAATTCCTCATTCTTTTCCTAAATATTTTAACTATAGTGTGTAAATAAATTGTGTTTTGCTTAACGTCAAGTAGTTTGACTGATTGTATTGCAGCTGGAACATGGCACTTCATGCCTATCTTGCAAATAAGAAAATGTTAGGGTCTAGGCTACCTTCTTAAAATATTTTGAGGGGGTCTGGTCAAATCCATAACACTATCTACCCGAACTCCTTAATTTAATCAAGCACCTCAATTAGGTCATCGCTCCATCTCTTATTTTCAAGGGTATGCAGGGCAGTCCATGTTACAGAAACCTAAAATTAACCTTTTCAGCCTCAGTATCATTGTGGTCAATGTGTTGCAATCCCACCAATGCCAGAATGGAACGCATTCGTTAAATAGGGTCTGCCCAGAGACTTATTAGACTGCAATTCTGGTCTAACAGTAACTGTGTATTAAAGGTTACCCAACGTATTATAATATATCCAGTGATAATCGTTGGTTATAGGTATGACAGTTAATTCCTCAGATATAGACAATTATCTATATCTCCAAATCTCCCTCATTCAGAATCAGCTGAGAATAGCATTTTTCAGAATGGCATTACAAGATGCAATTCTTGTGGGACATTTAGTGTCCCTACTCCTGGAGGCCCAGGTTCACGTCTCACCTGCTAGAGGTGTGAAGTAACATCTGAACAGGTTGATTGGAAATATAAGTACAATACTCAGCATTATAAATAGACAGACCAAATGGCCAATTTTTAAAATCATGACCACTAAGGGAGCAATGCTATTCATCACAACTCTAAACAATTGACAACAACCTGAGAGATGGACCAAGTCTCAGGCAGTGTTCCCTGATTCATTTCTCTTGTGGGACTCAAAGTTTTGGACAGACTCCAACATCAATAGCTGTCACCTTCTGATAGCATCTCAAACAGCTGAATTCCAGTTTCTTTAAAAAAAAAGCACTAAAACATTAATTGCTACATATTACATGGGCAATACGTTGACTGCAAAGAACAGGCACCTTAAAAGATAAGCCCAACTTCAGTCATGCAGGGCTGTTACATAAGAAACTTTTCCTTGGCTCTCTAATTTCCCGAAATTACCTGTGTGCCACATCTGTCCCATGAGCTGCTGCTGTTGTAATGACCGGAGACTGGGCTCGTGTTGCAGATACCGTTGCTACCACTGCTGGAGGAATTGCTGTAGAGGTGGTTGAAGGAGGGCGAGACTGCAAAACAAAACTCAAAATTAACACACTTAAAACAGTGAGGCAATGCCATGCATATCAAATAGCACAAGCTGACACACTGGATGCTAATTCATCAGAGAATCATACAGCAGAGGTCAATTAGACCCATTCACATCCACGTTAGCATTTTGACAGACTGATCCATTTAGTGCCACTTCTCAGCTCTCCCCACACAGCCCTGAAAGTTTTTCCTTTGCAAGTATACAAACAGCTCTCTTTTGAGAGAGACTGTTGAATCTGCTCCACCACCCTTTTAGACATTGCTTTCCAGATCATAACATCTATTGAAGACGAGTATTCTTTCAGTTTGATGGAACAGGAGCTGCTCAGGTGATAGAGTCCTCAACAGCTGCTGTCCAATCTACACAACGTGACATGGCCTTCGACATATTCAATGCTCATCACCCTCTAAAAAGAGTTAGAGCAATGCAGGATGAAGATCATCTTATCTCAGGTTGCACTAGAAAAGGTAGAAAAGGAGGAGTGGTGAGATGCTGCAACACCATGAATAAATAAATCAAGGTAAACACATTTTACTTGGGAGCATCCTAGTGAAGTTCAAGGGCTTGCCAACTCCAACAACTGTACCACAGGATACCAGTCAAATTCAGAACGGACAATGCAAGGAATCATGTGGAACTTGATGCTGGAGGATATGGGTGAGGATGGGTTGAAGGCTGTGCAGAACACAGTTGGGAACCCAAAGAATGAGAACACTACATGAATCTGCCTTGCACCTGATGAAGGCGTAAGATGTAGAGAACGGTTCACAGCAGTGGACATGATGAGGTGGACCTAAACAGGAGGTGAAAAAACATTCTTGACGATCAGCCTACCACAGGGCAGAAATCCCAAGCTCAGGAATGGTCAACCAGAGAGGTTAAGAGAGTTCAGCATGCTAACAGCCTATGGAGGTGTATTTCAGTCTTGCTTAGAGTTGAGAATTGTATCTCATCCAGATCCTTCTTTTGGAAAGTCTGTTGAATGTAAAGCCTTTTATCTTTAACAACACGACACTCACCCTACCCGATCGCAAGAGCTCTGCAATTCCATCACAATAAAAGGCTTTAGTTTAGAAAGGGCTCAATATTTAAAAGTAAAGTACTTACCTGTATAGGTAGGTGCAGAGAATGCTGCACAGCGGTCTGAGGATTTCCAGCTGTTGGTAATGGTGCTGGAGCAGGACGCAAAACTGTAGTCACTTTGGAACTCGATATTGCTGCTGCTACTGCGGCACCTATGTATGAAAACACTTAATTTCAAAATCTGCAAGAAGTATCTGAACAGGGCTCACCAGCAAGGAATTCCTGTACTGACCAGAGTTACTCTAGTGCAGAAAAGTCATGGAAACATGTGAAATGACTGATCAGCTAATCTGAAATGGAGCGTTACCAGTGTATCAAGGCACCAGGAATGCAAAGTGACCATTTACAATAGTTTTTCCAAGTTACCAAAGTGTAGGCAGATGGATCTCAGTTAAACTCATTCAAGGTGGACTCATCTAGTATGCAGTAGTCAACATTTCACTGAAGTGTCAATATAGTTTATGGACCCATGTGTGAAGCAGGGCTTGCATTCACAGACCCCAGACCCTAGGGACAATGTCACCAAGACAGGCAAACTGACACACGTGATTAGCCTTTAAACTGCATTATAGAATGGACAGATTGCTTAACAGGCTGTATCGAGGACAGTTTCAGCTTGTGGGCCTAAAAACAGGAGAAAGTGAATATGTCTACAATTTTATTGGAACAATATGATGGGTGTTACCTCATCTGCACAACTTATAAAGTATCCTGAGCCCAAATATGAGAAACACAAAGAAAGGAGTGTGCATTAATCAATGTCATACACCCAGTTGACCACTGGGCAATGCAACCTTTCATCTTTTCACCTAATTAAAAACCATAAAATTAATCCATGAAGTTAAATGCAACAATCCATTACTTTTACTTTATTTCCACACACAAAACTCTACAGAAATACATACAAAGACAGACTCGACCTAATGCACTACCTCTTGGCACATGCGATGAGAACATCTGTGGCTGGGCTGTGGAAGGTCCAATATGGAGCGAAGCTGGAACAGAGTTTCGGATGATTGACATTTGCACGTTGGTACCCATCAGATGAGGGATGTTAGGATGCCCCTAGTAATGAAATGATCCAGCATCAAGTCAACAATGGAAATGACAACTGCAGGATAGAATAGTTTGCCCTTGTTTAAAGAGCTTGAGGGCGCACTTGTGAATTGCCATGTTAGGAGATTGGTGCTCTTACCTGCTGCCCACTAATTGTTGCCACAGGGATTGCAGAGGCCTGTGCTACACTCGCGTCCATGCTAACAGGCACATGTCCTGAAACCTTCGGAGGAACAGCCAAATGTCCAAGGCCAGATGACGGAGCCGGAGCAATGGGCCGACTGGGCAAGGGGGGCTTCAGGGTGGTCTATGAAGACAAAATTACCTTCTGACTTTGTGCAGGTAAGCAAAAAATGGCAATACCGGGACTGGAAAAGGCAGCAAGAATTTAGCTGGTTTGAAAATTTTCACAAGTACTTTGGAGTAAGACAGATAGTATCATGGGTGCTATACCTACAAACACTTTAACCACCTCAGCGGTGTTACCAGTTATTCTGTGGATCTCAAGGAAAAAATTGAAAGTCAAACAAGAGTGTGGTACAATCATTTACAACATAACAGATAGGCTAACAGAACAGGCAGGCAAAGGGCAAATGGAATTTCACACAAAGCAATCTGCAGTGACACATTTTAGCAGAAGGGATAGGAAGAGGCAATATAAACTTATAATGCTATAGTTTTAATATCTATACAGGAATAGAAGGAGCCGGAGGTTCATGTTAATCAGTCTTTGAAAACGGCAGGACATATTAGGAGAGTGTTTCACAAAGATTTGGGATTTTAGGTTTTTATGAAGAGAGGTACTGAATTCCCACACTAGCTGAGGTTACCACGAAGGACCATCCTTCTCAATCTCTTCCCTCATCAGAGACCCTGAGCTTAAACCACCACTGGTTGTCTCTTGAATGAGAGACCAATCTGACTAGTAAGACTATGGCAACTTTACTGTATTCTTTTGGACTGAATATTACAACAGGGCCTTTATATTGAACCTTTTAAAAAAAAAGCCCTGATTAATGCCAACTAAAGGGAGTACAGAGTCCTGGTTACTACCCTTTAGGATGCAAGAGCTCTTGACAAAATACAAACAGATTTCGTGGAATATCCTGCAATGTTGAGAGATATTAGTTTTCAGGTTAGGGTGGAAAAACTAGACTCTTCTTAGAAGAAAGGATGTTGACAGGAGATCTGATGAAAGTACACCAGATTATGGCAATTCAAGTAAGATAGAAAAGGAAAAATTGTTCCTATTAGCTGATTGCACAAAGACCAAGAGAGACATATTTAAGATTTTGGTCAAGAGCTGTGGGAGTTTGAGGGGCAAAGAAAAAATTTGCTGTGGAATTTTCAAACTCAAGAGAATGGAAGCAGAGACAAAGAATGATTTCAAAAGGATATTGGAAGAAGCCAAACCTGTAGGGCAATGGAATTGATTTGATTTTCTTGCAGGGAGCCTACATAGATTCAATAGCCACCTCCTGTGTAATTTAATAAATGCCACAACTCAATGCTGTTGGCATCCAGTGGGTACTTGACTTGGAAGAATCAGAGCTGGTCAGGCTAGCATAATGTTATAGGAATAAAAACAGCAATTGCTGGAAAATCTCAGCAGGTCTGTCAGCATCTGTGGAGACAAAGCACAATTAATGTTTTGGGTCCAGTTGTCTTTCTTCAGAACCTTTGAGGTTTCCATTTTGCTTTCTCTCCACATTTACTACATGGCAATAAAATTTCACATTTTAGGGAAGGATTCCATATGCTTACTGCTGGAAACAAAAGTAAGGTCACATAAGCTATTGAAACACACAGACAAGCTGCTCTAAATGCAGGCTCCCTGATTATGCTGTCAGGCAGTAAGCAGGTCCATGCCTCAGTGAGGCAATGTGTTAATGAAGTCCTCCACCATAATCGTTTAACTCACAAAGCTGGCAAATTTCAACAAGGACCATGCCCTACTAGACCTTACATTATATTCAAACACGTCCCTGGAAAATAAATGTATTAAAAATCAATGATGGCATAAATCAGACTTCAAAATGTGTCCCTAGAACAAAGGGTCATTGTTTTTCAACTGTTAACTTAATAAAAAAACTCATCAGGAATCATTCCTCAAGAAAAATAAATGTATCAAATAGAACTGCCATATTCTTTGACTCACTACAAGTAATATCCCAGGAGATGCATGAGTCATTGTGAAATAATTGAGCCCATCTGACAGATGCAGCACTGAAAGAATAGCGATGTGACTTCACTCAGGATAACAAGCCAGCTCGATGATCATGTTGAAAATCAAAGGACTGGAAAGAGCCACATGCAGCACACCAACCTCAGTGAGGCACAAGCTCCAAAGGGCTTTGTAATTACTTGCAGCAATGCTGCTCAGCTTCGTGGTGCTGGAATGCAAAAGAACATGATGCCAACTGCCAGTTCTGAGGAAGGGTCACTCGACCTGAAACATTGACTCGGCTTTCTTTCCACAGATGCTGCCAGACCTGCTGAGTTTCTCCAGCAATTTCTGTTTTTGTTTGTGGTGACAACTGCATCGACGTTGGAGCAGTCCTGATTCCATTGCCAGCCTGTAAGGATGAGAAGTGGACACAATGTTTCTCTTGGGTGCTCCACCAATGAGTTTGGTACCTCCACTCCATCTACCTCCAACAGTATCCTTACCAAAAAAGCTACTGATCCAAGTACTGAATACTCCAACTGACCTCAGCATCTTCAGCTTTACCCTGACAGTTACAGATTTCCATTAAGACAAAAAAAAAGAACTGTCGATGCTGGAAATCTGAAACCAAAACAGAAATTGCTGAGAATCTCAGGTCTGGCAGCAACTAGGGAGAGAGAAAGCAGAGTTAAGGTTTCAGGTCTCACTAGACCCAACATTTGGATATCCATTATCCCAAGGCAGAAATTGTTCCCAGGTTTCAATTTTAATGGCCTGGCTCTAATTTTATGATGCCACCTTGTTTTTGACTTGTCCTCAAACCTACTTCTCTACACCTACCACTGTGAACTCATTTTATTGTTTTGAAGCATGTCAATTGGATTATGCCTTACTGGCCCAAATACAAATGAGACAAAGCAGGAATACCTAACTTACAGTTAACTCTATTCCCCAGTCAGAAAGTACAGGTAAAACTACAATAAAAAAAAATCACCTAAGTAAGTAGTGTCCAGGTCGCATAAGCAGAAGAAAACATATGGCCACTTAAACTCTAAATCACCTGGGATGCACCGATATCATAATTAAAACACTGGCAACGAACAGAAACATGGTAAACGCCATCTCAAATTTAAACTTAGAGGGGTTCAGTGAATGGTTTTTAGAAGAAGACAACATACCTTCATTAGTCCTTCAGGGAAGGAGAGTTGGGTGCCTTGTGTGAGGTGTGTGGGAGGAGCACCCAGAGTTACAGGCACCCCAGCCTGCTGTAGATGGTGCTGTGCAGCTGGTAGCGGCTGTGCATGAGTCTGCACCTGTGGGTAAGGCCGAACTACAACAGTCTCCTGTTTCTCATCTCGGAATGGAAGTGAAGGGATCGGATTAGAATGCTCACGGGGCAAGTGCTCCACATCCCGATTCATCTCCTCGTTGGGGGCTGGAAGTAAACAGAAAATAATGATTAATCCACACATCACATGACTGGAAAGAGCCACAGATAAAATACTAAAACTCCAAAACACTTTGTAAATATTTACAGATACAGTTTTCAGCATGCTGGCATTTCAATTTAAAGATAATATAATAACATAAGAACTAGGAGGTGGTCATCTGGCCCTCTGAGCCTGCTCCGCCATTCAATAAGATCATGGCTGACCTTTTCGTGGACTCAGCTCCACTTCCCTGAACTCTCACCGCATCCTTTAATCCCGTTACTGTTCAAAAAAAAATCTAGCTTAGCTTTAAAAAATGTTTACTGAAATAGCATCAATTATTTCCCTGGGCAAAGAATTCCAGAGATTTACAACTCTGGGTGAAATAGTTCCTTCTCAATTCAGTCCTAAATCTACTCCCTCTAATCTTGAGGCTATGTCCTCTTGTCCTAGTTTCACCTGCCAGTGGAAACATCCTGTCGACTTCTGTCTTATCTATTCCCTTCATAATTTTATGTGTTTCTGTAAGATCGCTCCTCATTCTTCTGAACGTCAATGAATATAATCCCAATCTACTCAGTCTCTAATCATAAGCCAACCCCCTCAACTCCAGAATCAACCTAGTGAACCTCCTCTGCACCCCCTCCAGTGCCAGTACACCCTTTCTCAAGCAGGAGACCAAAACTGCACACAGTACTCCAGGTGGGGCCTCACCAGCACCTTATACAGCTGCAATATAACCTCCCTGCTTTTAAACTCAATCCCTTTAGCAATGAAGGGGAAAATTCCATTTGCCTTCCTAACTACTTGTCATACATGCAGACCAACCCTCTGCGATTCATGCTCAAGGTCACCCAGGTCTCTCTGCACAGCAATATGGTGCAACTTTTTAACCTGATGAAGGGCTGTTGCCCGAAACATCGATTCTCCTGCTCCTCGGATGCCACCTGACCTGCTGTGCTTTTCCAGCATCACACTCCCGATGCAACTTTTCACCATTCAAGTAATAATGCTTTTTACTGTTACTCCTACCGAATGTATGACTTCACATTTATTTACATTGTATTCCATCTGCCAGACCTTTACCCATTCGCTCAAAGTACCCCTGTTTCTCTGCAAAGTTTCACAGTACTCTGCACATTTTGCTCTCCCACTCATCTTTGTGTCACCTGCAAACTTTGACACACTGCACGTGTTCCCCAACTCCAAATCATCATCTATATAAATTGTGAATAATTGCAGTCCCAACACCAATCCCTGAGGCATACCACTAGTCACTGATTGCCAGCCAGAATAGCACTCATTTAACCCCACTCTTTGCTTCTGGTCTGGCACAAAGGGCATTGACTTGGGAGCTATCCTGAGCCACAGCATGTCAGCATTTCTTTAAAGTTTCTTTCAGGGAATGTTGATGTTTTTGGCAAGGCCAGCATTTGTTGCCTACCTCTAAATTACCTTTGACTGTCCTCTGCCCTCCTTAGTTCAAGAGTCAACCACACTGTGTGCATCTGGAATCGAAAGGTAGATTTCCCTGCCTAAAGAATATTAGTGAACTGGATGGATTTGCACAATGACTGAAGACAGTTGTCAGTGATGTGATGGCCCAGTGCTATTTTTGTTGGATTCGTAATCCAGGCACCCAGGTAAAGTCTCTGGGAACCATGGCAGATGGTAGAATTCAAACTTAAAATATTTGGATGAGATGCACTTGCCCATTACAGTATCAGTCGGATTGAACACCACACAGTCGTTATGAAGATGAGATTTCATCTTCATATCGATGAAAGCTTCCATCATGAGACCCTGACAAAAACACTTCAGCATTGAAAATTCATGCCCCAGAACTTGCCATGACCCTCTCCAAGTTGTTCCTGCACAGCCCTGGCATGTACCCAACAATCTGGAAAAGTGCCCAGGTTACATCTGGGGTTGTGTTAACTTTCAAGGGTAAAAATGAAAATAACTAAGGAAGCATTGGTTTAGATGAAAAAAAAATCAAACATCTTCCATCAAACCAACCACTGATATTGTCACCTGTTTCAGCTGAATTACCAACAAAAACAAAAAAAGTCATATTTACAGTAACCTTCATAACATGCCACGGTCCGTTTTAGTGAAGTGCAGTTCTTGTTGAAAATGTAGGGAGTGTGACAACTAATACTGCCCCCTTGACCATGACTTCACCTCCCACCACCAAACCATCATCTCCCAGACCATCCATAACCTCATCACCTCAGGAGATCTCCCATCCACCGCCTCCAACCTCATAGAAACAGGTGGTGCGGGGTTGTGGGACTACCTCCTGCCCAACATCTACAAACCTGACTGCCCCGGCCGACCCATCGTCTCAGCCTGCTCCTGCCCCACCGAACACATCTCTGCATACCTCGACATGGTCCTGTTCCCCTTAGTCCAAGAACTCCCCATCTACGTTCGGGACACCACCCATGCCCTCCACCTCCTCCATGATTTTCGCTTCCCCAGTCCCCAATGCCTTATCTTCACCATGGACATCCAGTCCCTGTACACCTCCACCCATTCCTGAAGAAGGGCTCATGCCCAAAACGTTGATTCTCCTGCTCCTTGGATGCTGCCTGACCTGCTGTGCTTTTCCAGCACCACATTTTCAGAACTAATTTGAACACACAAAGTTCCCACAAACCAGCAAAGTGAACATGAACAGATAACCTAGGAGAAAGTGAGGACTGCAGATGCTGGAGATCAGAGCTTAAAAATGTGTTGCTGGAAAAGCACAGCAGGTCAGGCAGCATCCAAGGAACAGGAGAATCGACATTTCAGGCATAAGCCTAAAGAAGGGCTTCTCCTGTTCTTGGATGCTGCCTGACCTACTGCGCTTTTCCAGCAACACATTTTTAGGCTCTGATCTCCAGCATCTGCAGTCCTCACTTTCTCCTATTGCTTAGTTCATGCCAAATAATGCCTGGTGGAGCCAGGAATGAAGCTTCTACTGATGCAAACTCTGTAATTGCAGTCCAATTCCGAGTAATCTCAGTCAAGTTCTCATCAATTCTCTCCCACTGCAGAAAGTCAGATTAGCCAGTAGGATGGTCAATGCATAGAAATACCTCAGCTGAAAGGATGCATTTGAACAAAACTTCTTTTTCTACCCTCAAAACACTTGATAGACAATAAATTATATTATAAAGAGTACCCCCTTACACAGGGAGCTAATTTGCACAGAGCAACATTTGCTTATTTTTATTGTCATTTAGGGGTGAGCTTTGAGCACAAAATAGATCTCCTTGCTCATAGAAGATGCCACACAATTCTTTTGCATTAACCCAAATATACAGTTGTCATGTCTTGTATGCAAAACACCCCTCTGGCAATACAGCAACTGCTCATTACCGCACCAAAGTACCAATCTGAATGATCAAATTCTGAAATGGTCTTAAGCTCACAGCCGGAGGAAAGAATGTCATGTCAAAGCAGAAACCAAAAGCGTAAAACAAAGCTGTAAGGGTTTGAGAATAAATCAGAGTGAACCAGCCTGTACGGGGGTGGCATGTTCCACATCCTGAAATGTATTGGCCTACCATAATGTAAATGTATATACAGCATAGAAACAGGCCCTTCAGCTCACTATGTGTATGCTAACAGAAAATCAGCAAACTACAGTTATCGAAGGGTCTGTTTCTGTGCTGTACATTTCTATGATTATGACTATGACTTGCACTTGATCTGTAGCTACTATGCCCTGGCATTAAGTAGTCATCCAGATGTTTTTGTAAATGTTGGCAGAGTACCATCCTCCACCACCCTCTCAGGCAGTGAATTCCCTCTCTGGGGAGGTAATGGCCTAGTGGTATTATCACCGGACTGTTAGTTCAGAGACCCAGGTAACGTTCTGGGCGCCCATGCTTGAATCCTGCCATAGCAGAAGGTGGAATTTGAATTCAACTAAATAAAAAAAAATCTGGGATTAAGAGTCTAACCATGAACATGAATGCATTGTCAATCATCAGAAAAATTTATCTGATTCACTAATGTCCTTTAGGGAAGGAACCCGCTATCCTTACCTGGTCTGGCCTACGTGCAACTCCAGACCCACAACAATGTGGATGACTCTTCACTGCCCTCTGCTCAATTAGGGATGAGAAATACAGAGGAACCTCGATTATCCAGCATTCGATGATCTGAACTTCGGATTATCCGAACAAGATCGCAACATCCCGATGATTGGCTAAATGACATTATCCGGCATTTGATTAACCGATTGAAATACTCCCCGCCCACGTCCTTCAGATAATCGAGGTTCCTGTCAATGCTAGCTTGGCCATTAATGCCTTCAGCCAGAGAATGAATAAAAAAAACTACATCTGTTCTCAGAGTGAATCAGCTGGAAGGAAATGTCAAGTAACCCTATTTGTTGAACTCATTTTTGCAACCCACTATGGTAACTAGTCCCAGTGTCATAAACAAGTGCTCCAATCTAGCATCCATCATTAGGATCTACATCATGCACCTGTTCATAAACTGCTTATCAAGGTAGGAATAAAAGAATCCTCACTGAACCACTAATGGTAGAATTGATTCCACGATTTCATGGAGTTCAAAAAGTCTAACAATGAGTCCCTGCTTAATGCTCTCCTGTCAAGACCTTCATTGCAAATTCAGTTAATTTACAAAGATACTGATGAGATAGCTTTCCACTTGCCTGTTACAGCGTTGTTGCCCGACACCCCTGGACCACTGCTGTTCTGCATGCTGGTGACGGAAGACTGACCTGCTCCCAGGCCTGATGTGGGTGCACTAGCTCGTGGAAACTGTTGAGTGCTCATTGGAAACTGGAACAAAATAGTAAAGGGGAAATTAGATAAAACCATTGGATGGTGTAAGTAGTACACTGCTGTGGTTTTGTTTCCTCATCGATATAAAGAAGCAGCAAGAGCAGGCCGTTCAGTCCCTCACACCTGCTTTTCATTAATGTGACGGCTCAGCTTATTGCAACCACAAATTCACATTCCTGTTCACTCGATAAACTTTCATCCCATCACTTAAAAATCCATCCATCCCAACCTTAAAAATGTCCAAGGACTCTACTGCAACTGCCTTTTCAGGAAGAGTGTTCCAAAGATGCTCAAGCCTGGATAAACGTTCACCTCATTATTTCAAATGGGCAATTTGGCTTTTTAAATCTTTAAACAAGGTGTTGTCTCAACTGTGTCCTGAATAACTAGCACAGATGGGCATGGTGGCTCAGTGGTTAGCACTTGTAATGAAGGTGTAGCTGTGTACTGTATCTTTAAGAGAGACAGGAAACTGGCAAGGACTGAGAGCACAGAGAGTGCTGAACAATTTAAAAATGTAACATCTGGTTAACACAAATAGCTGGTTTTGTGTTGCCACGGTACAAAATCAAATTCAAACCCCAATCAGTTTAAACAGTGCCAGAGACCAAAATCCAACTAATTAGCATTTTACTGGATATAGGTCTGCTTGGTGAGCTGGAAGGTTCATTTTCAGACGTTTCATCATCATACTAGGTAACATAGTCAGTGAGACTCTGGCTGAAGCACTGGTGGCATGGCCCACTTTCCATTTATCTGTTTAGGTTTCCTTGTGTTGGCGATGTAATTTCATGTGTTGACATCATTTCCTGCCCCCCCCCCTTCCCAAACAGTGGGTGGTAAATAGGATCCAAGTTAATGTGTTTGTTGATACAGTAAGGTTGGACGCCATGCTTCTAGGAATCGTTTGTTTGACTTGTCCGAGGATGGATGTGTTGTCCCAGTCGAAGTGGTGTCCTTCTTCATCTGTGTGTAAGGATACTAGTGAGAATGGATCATGTCGTTTTGTGGCCAGTTGATATTCACGTATCCTAATAGCTAGTTTTCTGTCTGTTTGTTACAGTTCTTGCACAGTAATTTGTAAATGACATTAGTTTTGCTTGTTGTCTCTATAGGGTCCTTCATGTTGATTAGCTGCTGTTTTAGTGTGTAGGTGGGTTGGTGGGCTACCAAGATGTCTGAGGCTTTCCCCTCGTCCCCTCCCCCTCACCTTCACCTCCCCACTTTGGACAGTGACCACAATTCGGTGACTTTTACTCTAATGATGGAGAGGGATAACTGTGCACTGCAGGGCAAGAGTTATAGCTGGGGGCAGGGAAATTATGATGCGGTGAGGCATGACTTCGGATGCGTGGCTTGGAAAAGTAGGCTTCAAGGCAAGGGTTCAATTGATATGTGGAGCTTGTTCAAGGAGCAACTATTGAGTGTCCTTGATAAGTATGTACCTGTCAGGCAGGGAGGAAAGGGTCGTGTGAGGGAGCCGTGGTTTAATAAGGAATTGGAGTCCCTTGTTAAAGGGAAGCGGGCGGCCTATGTAAAGATGAGGTGTGAAGGTTCAATTGGGGCGATTGAGAGTTATAAGGTAGCCAGGAAGGATCTAAAGAGAGAGCTAAGAGCAGCAAGGAGGGGACATGAAAGGTCCTTAGTTGGTAGGATTAGTGAAAACCCAAAGGCGTTCTATAGGTATGTCAGGAATAAAAGAATGACTAGGGTAGGAATAGGTCCAGTCAAGAATAGGAGTGGGAAGTTTCGTGTGGAGGCTGAAGAGATTGGGGAGACACTGAATGAATACTTCTCGTCAGCATTCACTCAGGAACAGAACATTGTTGCCGCCCTCCTCACCTCCACCCCCCGCCCTCCTCTCCTCCGCAGCCCCCTCTCCCCGCCCTCCTCACCTCTGCCCCCCCCCACCCCCGTCCCCCCTCTCCCCGCCCTCCGCCCCCCCCACCTCCGACCCCCCTGACCCCCTCACCTCCGACACCCCCGCCCTCCTCCCCTCCCCTCCCCCGCCCCCCCGCCCTCCTCCCCTCCCCGCCTCCGACCCCCCACCCTCCACTCCCCGCCTCCGACCCCCCACCCTCCCCTCCCCGCCTCCGCGCCCCCCACCCTCCCCTCCCCCGCCCCCCCCCTCCCCGCCTCCGCCCCCCCCCACCCTCCCCCCCTACCCTCCCCGCCTCCGCCCCCCCTACCCTCCCCTCCCCGCCTCCGCCCCCCCCTACCCTCCCCGCCTCTGCCCCCCCTACCCTCCCCGCCTCCGCCCCCCCTACCCGCCCCCCCTACCCTCCCCGCCTCCACCCCCCCTACCCTCCCCGCCTCCGCCCCCCCTACCCTCCCCGCCTCCGCCCCCCCTACCCTCCCCGCCTCCGCCCCCCCTACCCTCCCCGCCTCCGCCCCCCCTACCCTCCCCGCCTCCGCCCCCCCTACCCGCCCCCCCTACCCTCCCCGCCTCCGCCCCCACCTACCCTCCCCGCCTCCGCCCCCACCTACCCTCCCCGCCTCCGCCCCCACCTACCCTCCCCGCCTCCGCCCCCCACCTACCCTCCCCGCCTCCGCCCCCACCTACCCTCCCCGCCTCCGCCCCCACCTACCCTCCCCGCCTCCGCCCCCACCTACCCTCCCCGCCTCCGCCCCCACCTACCCTCCCCGCCTCCGCCCCCACCTACCCTCCCCGCCTCCGCCCCCCCTACCCACCCCCCCTACCCTCCCCGCCTCCGCCCCCCCTACCCTCCCCGCCTCCGCCCCCCCCACCCTCCCCGCCTCCGCCCCCCCCTACCCTCCCCGCCTCCGCCCCCCCCTACCCTCCCCGCCTCCGCCCCCCCTACCCTCCCCGCCTCCGCCCCCCCTACCCTCCCCGCCTCCGCCCCCCCCTACCCTCCCCTCCTCCGCCCCCCCCTACCCTCCCCGCCTCCGCCCCCCCCTACCCTCCCCGCCTCCGCCCCCACCTACCCTCCCCGCCTCCGCCCCCCCTACCCACCCCCCCTACCCTCCCCGCCTCCGCCCCCCCCCTACCCTCCCCGCCTCCGCCCCCCCTACCCTCCCCTCCTCCGCCCCCCCTACCCTCCCCGCCTCCGCCCCCCCTACCCACCCCCCCTACCCTCCCCGCCTCCGCCCCCCCACCCTCCCCGCCTCCGCCCCCACCTACCCTCCCCGCCTCCGCCCCCACCTACCCTCCCCGCCTCCGCCCCCACCTACCCTCCCCGCCTCCGCCCCCCCTACCCACCCCCCCTACCCTCCCCGCCTCCGCCCCCCCCTACCCTCCCCGCCTCCGCCCCCCCCTACCCTCCCCTCCTCCGCCCCCCCACCCTCCCCGCCTCCGCCCCCACCTACCCTCCCCGCCTCCGCCCCCACCTACCCTCCCCGCCTCCGCCCCCACCTACCCTCCCCGCCTCCGCCCCCCCCTACCCTCCCCGCCTCCGCCCCCACCTACCCTCCCCGCCTCCGCCCCCCCCTACCCTCCCCGCCTCCGCCCCCCCCTACCCTCCCCGCCTCCGCCCCCCCTACCCGCCCCCACCTACCCTCCCCGCCTCCGCCCCCACCTACCCTCCCCGCCTCCGCCCCCCCCTACCCTCCCCGCCTCCGCCCCCCCTACCCGCCCCCACCTACCCTCCCCGCCTCCGCCCCCCCTACCCACCCCCCCTACCCTCCCCGCCTCCGCCCCCCCCTACCCTCCCCGCCTCACCCCCCCCCTACCCTCCCCGCCTCCGCCCCCCCTTACCCTCCCCGCCTCCGCCCCCCCCTACCCTCCCCGCCTCCGCCCCCCCCTACCCTCCCCGCCTCCGCCCCCCCCTACCCTCCCCGCCTCCGCCCCCCCCTACCCACCCCCCCTACCCTCCCCACCTCCGCCCCCCCCCCCCGCCTCCGCCCCCCCCTACCCTCCCCGCCTCCGCCCCCGCCTACCCGCCCCGCCTCCGCCCCCCCTACCCACCCCCCTACCCTCCCCCCCTACCCTCCCCACCTCCGCCCCCTCCTCCCCTCCCCGCCTCCGACCCCCCACCCTCCACTCCCCGCCTCCGCCCCCCCCACCCTCCCCACCTCCGCCCCCCCTACCCACCCCCCCTACCCTCCCCACCTCCGCCCCCCCTACCCTCCCCACCTCCGCCCCCCCTACCCACCCCCCCTACCCTCCCCACCTCCGCCCCCCCTACCCTCCCCAACTCCGCCCCCCCTACCCTCCCCGCCTCCGCCCCCCCCACCCTCCCCACCTCCGCCCCCCCCTACCCTCCCCGCCTCCGCCCCCCCCCTACCCACCCCCCCTACCCTCCCCACCTCCGCCCCCACCCCGCCTCCGCCCCCACCTGCCCCCCCCGCCTCCGCCCCCACCTACCCGCCCCGCCTCCGCCCCCCCCACCCCCGCCCCCCCTACCCTCCCCGCCTCCGCCCCCCCCTACCCTCCCCGCCTCCGCCCCCCCCTACCCTCCCCACCTCCGCCCCCCCTACCCACCCCACCTCCGCCCCCCCTACCCTCCCCAACTCCGCCCCCCCTACCCTCCCCACCTCCGCCCCACCTCCGCCCCCCCTACCCTCCCCACCTCCGCCCCCCCTACCCTCCCCACCTCCGCCGCCCCTACCCTCCCCACCTCCGCCCCACCTCCGCCCCCCCTACCCTCCCCACATCCGCCCCCCCTACCCTCCCCACCTCCGCCCCACCTCTGCCCCCCTACCCTCCCCACCTCCGCCCCCCCTACCCTCCCCACCTCCTCCCCACCTCCGCCCCTCCCTACCCACCCCACCTCCGTCCCCGCCACCCGCCCCACCTCCACCCCCCCTACCCGCCCCACCTCCGCCCCCCCCTACCCGCCCCACCTCCGCCCCCCCCTACCCGCCCCACCTCCGCCCCCCCCTACCCGCCCCACCTCCGCCCCCCCTACCCTCCCCACCTCCGCCCCCCCCTACCCTCCCCACCTCCGCCCCACCTCCGCCCCCCCTACCCTCCCCACCTCCGCCCCACCTCCGCCCCCCCTACCCTCCCCGCCTCCGCCCCCCCTACCCTCCCCGCCTCCGCCCCCCCCTACCGTCCCCGCCTCCGCCCCCCCCTACCCTCCCCACCTCCGCCCCCCCCTACCCTCCCCACCTCCGCCCCCCCTACCTCCGCCCCCCCCTGCCCCCCCCTACCTCCGCCCCCCCTACCCTCCCCACCTCCGCCCCCCCCTACCCTCCCCACCTCCGCCCCCCCCCTACCCTCCCCACCTCCGCCCCCCCCTACCCTCCCCACCTCCGCCCCACCCTACCCTCCCCACCTCCGCCCCCCCTACCCTCCCCCACCTCCGCCCCCACTACCCTCCCCACCTCCGCCCCCCCCTACCCTCCCCACCTCCGCCCTCCCCACCTCCGCCCCCCCTACCCTCCCCACCTCCGCCCCACCCTACCCTCCCCACCTCCGCCCCCCCTACCCTCCCCACCTCCGCCCCACCCTACCCTCCCCACCTCCGCCCCCCCCTACCCTCCCCACCTCCGCCCCACCTCCGCCCCCCCTACCCTCCCCACCTCCGCCCCCCCTACCCTCCCCACCTCCGCCCTCCCCACCTCCGCCCCCCCCTACCCTCCCCACCTCCGCCCCCCCTACCCTCCCCACCTCCGCCCTCCCCACCTCCGCCCCCCCCTACCCTCCCCACCTCCGCCCTCCCCACCTCCGCCCCCCCCTACCCTCCCCACCTCCGCCCCCCTACCCTCCCCACCTCCGCCCCCCCCCTACCCTCCCCACATCCGCCCCCCCCACCCTCCCCACATCCGCCCCCCCCTACCCTCCCCACATCCGCCCCCCCCTACCCTCCCCACATCCGCCCCCCCCACCCTCCCCACATCCGCCCCCCCCTACCCTCCCCACATCCGCCCCCCCCACCCTCCCCACCTCCGCCCCCCCTACCCTCCCCACCTCCGCCCCCCCTACCCTCCCCACCTCCGCCCTCCCCACCTCCGCCCCACCTCCGCCCCCCCCTACCCTCCCCACCTCCGCCCTCCCTACCCTCCCCACCTCCGCCCCCCCCCTACCCTCCCCACCTCCGCCCCACCTCCGCCCCCCCCTACCCTCCCCACCTCCGCCCCACCTCCGCCCCCCCCTACCCTCCCCACCTCCGCCCCACCTCCGCCCCCCCCTACCCTCCCCACCTCCGCCCCACCTCCGCCCCCCCCCTACCCCTCCCCACCTCCGCCCCCCCCTACCCTCCCCACCTCCGCCCCCCCTACCCTCCCCACCTCCGCCCCACCTCCGCCCCCCCCTACCCTCCCCACCTCCGCCCCCCCCTACCCTCCCCACCTCCGCCCCACCTCCGCCCCCCCCTACCCTCCCCACCTCCGCCCCCCCCTACCCTCCCCACCTCCGCCCCCCCCTACCCTCCCCACCTCCGCCCCCCCTACCCTCCCCACCTCCGCCCCACCTCCGCCCCCCCCTACCCTCCCCACCTCCGCCCCCCCCTACCCTCCCCACCTCCACCCCACCTCCGCCCCCCCTACCCTCCCCACCTCCGCCCCACCTCCGCCCCCCCCCTACCCTCCCCACCTCCGCCCCACCTCCGCCCCCCCCTACCCTCCCCACCTCCGCCCCACCTCCGCCCCCCCCTACCCTCCCCACCTCCGCCCCCCCCTACCCTCCCCACCTCCGCCCCACCTCCGCCCCCCCCCTACCCTCCCCACCTCCGCCCCACCTCCGCCCCCCCCCTACCCTCCCCACCTCCGCCCCACCTCCGCCCCCCCCCTACCCTCCCCACCTCCGCCCCACCTCCGCCCCCCCCTACCCTCCCCACCTCCGCCCCCCCCCCTACCCTCCCCACCTCCGCCCCCCCCCTACCCTCCCCACCTCCGCCCCACCTCCGCCCCCCCCTACCCTCCCCACCTCCGCCCCACCTCCGCCCCCCCCCTACCCTCCCCACCTCCGCCCCCCCCTACCCTCCCCACCTCCGCCCCACCTCCGCCCCCCCCTACCCTCCCCACCTCCGCCCCACCTCCGCCCCCCCCTACCCGCCCCACCTCCGCCCCCCCTACCCTCCCCACCTCCGCCCCCCCTACCCTCCCCACCCCTCCGCACCACCTCCGCCCCCCCCGCCCCTCACCTCCGGCCGCCGCTCCTCACCCTCCGCCCTCCTCACCTCTGCCCCCCCGCTCTCCTCACCTCCGCCCCCCACTCTCCTCACCTCCGCCCCCCACTCTCCTCCACCCCACCCTCTTCATGTCCACACCCTACCCACCCTCCTCACCGCCACCCCATCCCACCCTCTGCCCCCTCTCTGCCCCCTCCCTGCCCCCCACCCTCTCTGCCCCCTCCCTGCCCCCCACCTACTCGCCCTCCCCACCTCCACCCCTCCCCACCCTCTTCATCACCGCCCCCTCAACTCCACCAAGTCCCCGCCCCCTCCCCACCCCCATACCTCTCACCTCCACTCCACTCCCTCCCCTCCACCCTATTCCCTCTCCCCTCACCCCGCAACCCCTACCCGAGTCGGGCCTCACTTTGTCACTCCTCCTCTGTCATGAACACAGTCCCGTAGCTGACGGTGCGGATGTGAGCACCTCTACCCCCGCCGGGGTGGGGTGTGGTGGGGTGGGGTGCGGGCCAGTTACCGACCTGACCCTCGCCTCTGGTTATCTCGCTGTTGGGGTTGAGATCGCGGGCTCTGTCCGCCTTCACTTCCCGAGGCTCCGCCGCCCCTCGACGGCCTTCCCAACAACTGGACAGCGGATTGGCCAGGCCTCGTTGCCTCCTGTATCGCTATTGGTGCAGGCGAACCCGGCCGCCGAACACCGCCCGCCGCGATTGGGTGGAAGCGCCCGGAGCCGACCCTGGATCCCGGCTGCCATGGCAACCGGCGGCCGCGGGCTGGTCCCACCCCCCGCAGGGTCCTCTGGGAGTTGTAGTCTTTTGCACACTTCCGGTGCCTGGTGTTTGCTGTTGGAGATGAGACACTGTCCTGAGGAGCGAGCATCGATATCAAACACTAACTCTGTTTGTTTACACCGGATGTTCCCTGCAGTTGCAGATTGTTTCCAAACCAGCCTCTGCAGTCTTTATTCTTCTGATTAAAAGGCTGAAAAGAGCGAGCTGTCTCTCTCCAGTGGGGGGGCCTTGGCTGAGTAGGCCCGCCCTGGAGCCTGGACACCGAGTGAAAATGGCCACTGTGGAAGATACCAGCCCCAGGGATGCACCATGGGATGACTATGCATCCCCCCCCGGAGAGTGTCTCCTCCCCCCCCCCCCGGAGAGTGTCTCCTCCCCCAAGCAAAATGTCCCCCAGAAACTGCCTCTCAAGACCCACTGTCAAACAAAGCACATGAAGTGTTGACAAAACAGAAATGGCTGGAAAAACCAAAGAGTAGCTGGACGCCAAAACCAGTCACTTTGCTACTCTTCTCCATGGACGCTGCCAGACCCGCTCCATCAGTTTCTGCTTTTGCTTCTGACCACCAGCATCTGCAGTTCTTTTTTTTGTAATCATTAAGCGTTGCCAGCCACGCTGGGATCCGTGTGATGCCCAGGCTGCTCTGCACTCGCTCAATAAACTGGACAGGGGTGTGCGGTCACTTGGGTACCAAAGGCTCACATTTTCATCACAGGGCTGTGGCTGCATGTCTCATCATTTCAACACCTCAGGCACCCCAGCACATGCTGGGTGGTTCACCAATTGCACGTGGTTTTACGTCTGAAACTTCTTGACCAAAGAGCAAATGACCCCTGAGCCGAGGCATCCAAGTAAAGCGCAGTGGGTCACTGTAAATAGGGCAAATGTGAAAGTGGCCAGAGTTGAACCACATTGGCTGGATCAGGAGAGTGCTCTGCAATCTTGGTTACAAACCTCTCAACAAGAAACAGGAGTAGACCATTCAGCCTGCTCTGCCATTTATAAATATCACAGCTCATCTGGCTGTAACCTCAAATCCACATTTCCCCCATACCACTGATAATCTTTCACCTCCTTCCTTAACAAGAATTTATCTCAGCCTGAAAAATATTCAATGGCCCTGGCTTTGACTGTCTTTAAAGAAAAAGAGGGTCAAAGAGAAATCTCGGGTGATTTCGAAAGCATATGAAATACTTGCCTTTATTAGCCAAGGAATTAAACACAAAAACAAGGTGGTTATGGTGGAGCTGTATATAGCCTTAGTTCAGCTACAGTTGGAGTACTATGAGCAGTTCTGATAACGACAGTATAGGAAGGATGTGATTGAATTAGAGAGGATGCAGAGGAGATTCACCAGGGATGGGTGGAGGAGTGATTGAGGCATGAAGTGAGGTTAGATAGGCTCGAGTTGTTTTTTTTAGAGCAGAGAAGGCTTGAGGGGAGTGTGGGATCTGATTGAGATGTACAAAGTTCAGAGGGGTAAAGATAGGGAAAAGCTTTATCCCATAGTAAAAGGATCCAATAACTAAGAAACTAAGTTTTTAGATAAGAAGCAGGAGATTGTGAGTGGATTTGACAGAAAAAGTTGGATGGTAAAGACAGGAGTCCTGAAAACATTTAAGGAATGTTTAGATGAGAACTTAAAATGCCAAAGTAGACAAGGCTACAATCCAAGTGTTGGGAAATGGGGTTAGGTGGATGATTGATGTATCCCTAATTGGGTAAAAACAATGACTGCAGATGCTGGAAACCAGATTCTGGATTAGAGTGGTGCTCGAAAAGCACAGCAGTTCAGGCAGCATCCGAGGAGCTTTGAAATCGACGTTATTCCTGATGAAGGGCTTTTGCCCGAAACGTCGATTTCGCTGCTCCTTGGACGCTGCCTGAACTGCTGTGCTCTTCCAGCACCACTAATCCAGAAAGTAGGCCTAGTTGGCCAACAGATCTTTAACCATTTAGTAAAAACTCTATAGGGTTACTTGGAACATGTCCAAGTCTAATTGACAATCCTATTCATTTATTGTCACTCCCCCATGCCTCAAAATTCAGACAATAAAGCAACAGCCATTTCATTTGGTCAGTGGTATGTTCCAAAAAGTTCAAGCGAAGTGTTAAATTCCCAGAACTTAATTTATTACGTTCACTGTGCAGGCAACAAGGTACCTGCAGTAAGATGTTTCCCGCCCAAATTGACAAATGTCGTCACCATGTCACATGATCAGGCTCTTAAAGCAGCAGTCCAACATACAGCAAAACAATATTCCTCCACTTTTACATTAGAGATTCCTGGAATGTAAGCATTCACAATATTTCCAAAATAGGTAATTTCAGAGTTCATTGATTCCTGTATGGCTTTTGGTGCAGCCCAGGCTTTCGTTTATTCTTCTTGCTGGCTTTAACCTGTTATTTTAGGTATACTAGGAACACCATCTGTTGTTATCTTTTCCTGAGACAACTGAATGTTCAGAGGCTCACAAAATGCCTCATTAATCTCCACTAAGGTACTGAGTCCCTCAGATATTCCAGTTACTGCTCTGTCCTCAGATATATCTGAGTTTCTGTTGGCACAGTTAATAGTGGATCTTCAATTAATGTTCTCCCTGGCATGTTAATCTCATTGCCAAGTTGATCTGCACATCTCCATACTACATCGTCTCAGTTGTCCAGTGTAGGAGAGTGTAGTCTATGCTATAATAATGGTATAATGCTAGCACTTTTTGATATTTTTTGGAAAACGTGACATTTGGCCTTGTTTTCTCATTGGAAAACCTGATTCTATTGTTTCCTGTCAACAATGTCTATTGTCAGGAGTGGTTTCAGCAAATCAAATGCCATGTGAAATTGACAATTTACCATGAGCAATACCGAAACTATGAAGTGTCGAGTGGGTTATGTTCCGGTATGTTAACAAAGATTAGCTGAATCTTTTGGATAGTGATCTTGTTCTTGAATTACCTTTAACAAACAAACCTTTGCAAAACCATTTGTGGCTGAGTGATAAGGAGCTGATCGGATATGTTAATTTCCATTCAGCTTCAGTCCATAAACACTTGTCATTTAAACTGTTGTCTATTATCACTAACAAGTTGTTCTGGAGATCCAAACCTCACAAAGATCTACCCCATCTTTCTATGGTTTTCTCTAAACTTAGTATCTTCATGATGGCAACTTAAGACTATTTAATATATGGGTCAACCATGATGAAAAATATTCGCCTTTCAAAAAAGGTCCAGCATAATCAACATAGATTCTTTGCTATGGCCTTGCTGGCTATTCCCATGAGAATTCCCATGGTATTAATGGAGGTAGGTTGTTTACTCTTTCACAACTTACACATATTCCCATCTCCTCCTCAGTTTTGGAGTCAAGCCCTGACCCCCAAAAATAGCTTCTGGCTATCATCTTCATTTTGACAATGCCACAACCACCTTCATGTAGTTGATTTAACACGCGTTTCCTTACTGTGGTGGAATGACGACCCTCATTCCCCAAGGGAGACATCCTGCTTGTATAGATAGTTCTAGCTACCATGCAACTGTATCGCTTCAGATCTGGGATTGTTCCTATGATCTTTTCACAAAGTACCATGTCCATCATTTCCGATAATAGTCAACCATTTCTAATGTCCTCCCTAACTTGTCCTGTCATGACCAAAGTGTTCTCTACTTATTTGAAGTAGAAAATGTCTAAATTAGGGCTGTTTATAGTTAACTTGCTTGGCAAAGGTAACATAGACAGCCCATCAACATTCCCACATGCATTGCAATAAAACAAAGAACTGCAGAGGCTGGAGGTCTGAAACAAAATCAGAAATTGCTGGAGGAACTCAGCTAGCCTGGCAGCATCGCTGGGAAGAAAGCAATGTTAACATTTAGAGTCCTGTGAATCTTCATCAAAACCCGTGTAAATTGGGTTACAGTTATTTAATTGTATAAACGAGAGCTGATAGCAACAACAACCAGCTCTGGATATGGCTGGCTGCTAGAGAAGGTATTTGTGTATGAGTTACTGTCGTCTGTGGTCTGTTGGTAGGTAAATTCCCGCCATGCAGCCATTGTTGGAAATGGTCTAATATCAAAACGATTCCAAGAACTTCTTTCTCTATCTGTGCATTTTCCATTTCTGCTTCGTTTAATGATTTTGATGCAAAAGCTATTGGCTTCTCTTCACCATTGGGTAATATGTGTGAAACAACTGCTCCGTCTCCATATAGTCATTCATTACATGCTCGTTGCAACAGTAACTTTGGGTCAAAATGGGTCAGGACTTTGCCTTTAATAAAGCTTATTTGGCTTGTTTAAAGGCCCTTTCACATTGATCTTCCCCTTCCCAATTCCAGTTCTGTCATAATAAATTGTGCAACAGCATGAGAATGGGTGCAAGATTTGGGACAAACTTGCCATAGTCATTTAGCAGATTAGAGAAGGTCTTTTTCGTTTCTTCCTGTGACTAAATATTCTCCAGGTAACACTGGGCTACTTCCAATCCACTTAAAGTCTGATCCATGTCATGTTGGAATAGCGCAGGTGATCCCAAATGGAAGTCTCTTGTATTTGAATAGTCCTTTATGTTTTACAATCAGCAAATATTTCTGTGACTCAGGATTTACATTCATATAGAGATAGTCTTGACTAAGGTCAATTTTACTAAAAAGCTGACCTCCAGCTTGATCATCAAATAATAAGTCATCGGTTAAAGGGAAAGGTATTGCTCAGTACATATAACCAGATTAATAGAGACCTTAAAATCACTGCAGATGTGTACAAATTTATATCAGCCCAGTATGTATGTTATTCATGTTTATTTCCTGTTCAGTGCGCCCTCTTTGGCTGCAGTTTCTGTATCTAGCTTCTTTATACCAGCAATTCACTGCTATGTGACCTGCTTTTCCACACCAGTGGTAATTTTGAGACTGTATTGGTACTTATCTCTCAGCCACCATTTTGCAAACTCTCATACCAGAGCTGCTGAGCTTCCTTGGCTGCTAGTTCCACCAAGATTGCTATTTCTGGTGCTTTCTTTAACTCTAGGTCCCTTTCCATCAGTAATCTTTTCATACGTTAGGCCAGCAGTGTGTATCTGCTTATTGCTTTAAAGTTGCTACAAACTAGGAGTTAGATTCACCATCATGCTTGCAGCATTTGGGGAATCTGAACATTTCACCAATGGTTTTGGTGAAAAATTATTCTGTAGGATTCTGACAACTTCATCACAAGTTTTGGAACCTGACTTCTCTGGTTATACCAGACTCCTCAGAAGGTTAAACATCCCCCCACCCCACCCCATTAATGTGCAGGCACTGTATCTGCTTCAATTTTCTTGGCTTGAACAAATTAAGAGAGTCTCTCTGTGAAGGACTTACACATTAGATTAGATTACTTACAGTGTGGAAACAGGCCCTTCGGCCCAACAAGTCCACACCGACCCACCGAAGCGCAACCCACCCATACCCCTACAGCTACCCCTTACCTAACACTACGGGCAATTTAGCATGGCCAATTCACCTGGCCTGCACATCTTTGGAGTGTGGGAGGAAACCGGAGCACCCGGAGGAAACCCACGCAGACACGGGGAGAATGTGCAGACTCCACACAGAGAGTCGCCTGAGGCGGGAATTGAACCTGGGTCTCTAGCGCTGTGAGGCAGCAGTGCTAACCACTGTGCCACCGTGCCACCCATCTTTTCATTTTCATGATATTGTATTCTGGCACTGAACTTTCCTGCCATTGTCTTTTCAAATGGGAAGGATATGATGTCCCACAAAAAAAAAATCTACACCCCTAGCTCAAAATACTTCCCTCAGGCTAGGGTACTTGTATCTCACAGTGTTCTTTTAGAATGGAGCACCGTGGCAAGTTTCTTCTGCACCTTTCACCTCTTGGATGAAGGATTGTGAATTTCTAGTTGATGATTCAACGGATGGACCAGGTGGATTTCTAAATAGTTTTTATCTTTGTCACCACTTCTTGCATTACATTCCCAAACTGACAGAAGTCTTTAACAGCAGGATCTTTATTCCAAAGTTATTCACTCCACAGATGGGCAAGTTTGCCAAATGGCCACCCCAAAATTGCCAATGACCTCTTATTATGTCACATGATTGGGCCCTTAAAGTGACAGTCCAACATACACAAGTACACAACAGTCAGCTTCTTAAAAATAGACTTAAGCCTGCCCACAAGAATTCAACTCATCTTTGCCCAATTCAGTCACAACATTGAGGCTTTTCTGTGTTGGATTAAGCAACAATACACCACAAAGGAGCAGGAAAGTGAGCCTCCTCATTGCCTAGTGTGGTGACAGGGCGTCGGCGGATGGGCCTTCCAACTCGGCTAGCTTGCCTACATCCATTATCTCGGTCTCTGGATTAACAGTCTAACAATAATATCACTAGGCCATCACCTCCCCTTGCCATAATAAGCAAAATGTATTAAATTTAATTAAATAGATAAGTTAGTCAATTAATTTCATGATATTTTGGGGGATTGTTTTTATTATTCAGAATTAAAATGTTACTGCCAAGATTGAACTATTTGCAGCCAGTATCAGCAGTGCCACTGTCCGAGGTTAGGTATAGTATCTATACCCTTTGTAACACTGTTAAGGCATACAACCAGGTAAGAAGGGGTGAATCATTCCCCTCTTTTTAAGCTTCACAGTTGACCGTAACAAAGATTTTAATTCTTTATGGCATGTAGCTGTATCACACTTCATTAAAGCATAATAGTACTTCAGATTAAGGAGCTAGTTACAAGATTTTCTCATGTGAAAGATAAGAATGATGTTGTTTACAAACTCCATGAAAATAAAGAAAAGCAGTATCGAACACAAACGCAAGTATAAATTTAAAAATAAGAGAGAGCCTGATTCAAAAAAGAAGACCAAGGATAAGAAGTCCTCAAAATCCTTGAAGTGTTAGGTCTTAACACGAGACCACAGTTGTAATTAATTAAGCAACAAGTCATTAATGGCATTAATGGTGGCTCAGTGGTTAGCACTGCTGCCTCATAGCACCAGGGACCATTGTTCGATTCCCGCCTCAGGTGACTGTGTGGAGTTTGCACATTCTCCCCGTGTCTGCATGGGTTTCCTCCGGTTGCTCCGGTTTCCTCCTACAATCCAAAGATGTGCAGATCAGGTGAATTGGCCATGCTAAATTGTCCACAGTGTTAGGTGCATTAGTCAGAGAGAAATGGGTCTGGGTGGGTTACTCTTTGGAGGGTTGGTGTGGACTTGTTGGGCCGAAGGGCCTGTTTCCACACTGTAGGGAGTCTAATCTAAAAAAAAAGTTTTAAGACACACCAATGAAGGGTACTGTCTCATTAAGTACTTTTAAGTATCAATGGTAGCCATGATGAGGTGCAGGTTTTGAACTGGGGTGGACAAAATTAAAAATCACACAATACCAGGTAATAGTCCAACAGGTTTATTTGAAAGTACCATCTTTCGGAGTGCTGCTCCTTCATCGGGTAGCTAGTGGGGGAGGATCATAGGACACAGAATTTATAGTAAAAGATCATAGTGTCATACAACTGATGTGATGTATTGAACAAACCTAGATTGCTGTTAAATCTTTAATCACTTAGAATGGGGATGCAGGTTTTCATTGATTAATATATAAATCTCAGAACTTGTTCCACGTCACAGTCCCGAGATAACTTAAAGTTTTATCAGTACAAACAAAGGTGACATCTCAGCTCGAGGTTAGAGTCTGTTTGTATCCCAATCTTGAGTCAGACTGGTTCTATTTCCAAAGTAGGAATTTATAAAAAGTCACATTGACTGACTTCCTACAGATTGTGTGCTTTTTGAATAAAATAGGATGTATCTGCAAATAAATTTGACTCAGAATTGTATAGAGAGGAGTTGATAGAACACTGAGGGAGTTGAGAGAAGGTCAACATTTGTAACGCTTCATTAATTAAATAAACAAACTATCAAGAAAAAGGTTTTACACTTTCAGATAGAATACTTCAACATTGGTTACTTAAGAACCGTTTGAAAACCGGACGATTTTATAATCTTCCTTATTTGATTAAAATTAAATAAAACATTTCCTTGACAAGTCTTTAGATGGTACTTTGGAGCAGTGAGGGTTCAGTCTAGTTACTGGCTTCACACACCACTCTGTCCTGCACTTCAAGCAACCCTTGACTCCAACTTAGATTCACCTGAACCACCCACAGCCTAAACTCCCCGATCTGAAATTTGGGAATATCTGGGATCCAGCATCAGTCCCGAGGTTGAGGTCTGGCATGGGATTTGTTTAGCAGGCTAGTTCAGCAGGAGAGCCAGTAGCAAAGAAATGTGACAAGAAAAGTATCCATTCAGAGAGAGAGAGAGAGAGAGAGAACTGACAATATGCAGAACATCTAACACTTTGTTACAGAGTAAAAAAGCTTAAAGCATCTGGTATTCCAAGTATTAATGAGGGCTGACACTGTTTGGTTTTCCAGATCAAATTAGATTGGGATCTTTCAGAGTAATGTGGCAGTAGTTTATTGCTTCTTTTCATTTCTCCTTAATGTCTTTTTCAGTACCTCATTAGCTTTGTGTGTTCAGACAAGAGCGAGTATGTTTTTTGATAGGAAAAGCTCAGCAGGTCTGGCAGCATCTGTGGAGAGAAATCAGAGTTAATATTTCGGGTCAAGTGACCCTCAGAACTCCGGGTCACTCGACCCAAAAATTAACACTGATTTCTCTCTCCACAGATGCTGCCAGACCTGCTGAGCTTTTCCAGCAATTTCTATTTTTATCTCTCATTTACAGCATCCGCTGTGCTTTTTGGTTTTTATGATAGCTATATTCAATTTTAAACCGATTACTCAACCAGTTTTAGCTACCGAAGTTAAACTGCGAGCTGTTACCCATGACATGTATTAATCTATTGAATGTGAAAAACTGGCCAGAAGATATTTTCTTATATTCTTTAAGTAGTTGCACAGCTTAGAGAGAACATTCCTTCCAATCATATACCATTGTGCCATCGCATCTACTGGGTTTGTCCAGTCAATGGGACAGGACATATCCAGGGATGGGGATGATAGTATCTTGGCCATTGCAAGATATGATATGATTCTTTAAACGTTATGATTCTTTGTAAGGAATGATTTCTTCTTCAAGTGTCTGTGAACAGGGGCCTCAGGCAGCAGGAGTGCAGGAATCGCAGTCTTTGCAATAGACCAACAGGTTTGAGTTTCTTTCATCTCAGTGGTTAGCACTGCTGCCTCACAGCACCAATTCCACCCTCAGCCAACTGTCTGTGTGGACTTTGCACATTCTCCCTGTGTTTGTGTGGGTTTCCACCTGGGTACTCCAGTTTCCTCCCTCAGTCCAAAGATGTGCAGTTTAGGTGGATTGGCTGTCCTAAATTGCCCATTGTGTCCAGGGATGTACAGACTAGGTGGATAAGCCATGGGAAATGCAGAGTTACAGAGATACGTCAGAAGAGTGGGTTGGGTGGGATGCTCTTCAGAGGGTCGATGAGGACTCGATGGACCAAATCACCTGCTTCAACACTGTAGGGATTCTATTATTCTTGTTTGGATGAAGATGAGGTCTACAGGGTAAATGAGCAAACTGGCCATGGCACCATGGTCCAGGAAGCTATTCAAATGGGGCATAGGGAGGGCAGAGGAGTGAATAGGAATATAATGACAGTGTAGTGAGGAAGATTGACACTGTTCTTTGCAGAAAAGAGGCTGACTCCACCTGACTGTGTTGCCTGCCCAATGCCAGAGTTTGGAGCACCTGTTCAGGGCTGGAGAGGAACTTGCAATGGGATGGTCCATATAAGTACCGGTGGCACAAGCAGGACAAGGAGAAAGGTCTACATAGTTATTAATGAGAAGCAAGCCTTTAAAGTAAACAGAACATCAAAAGTAGTAATCTTTGAATAGTTATCTGAGCCATGTGCAAATTGGCAAAGGGAAAATAAGACTAGAGAAATAAATGTGTCACTTACACACTGAAATACCAGAACTGGGGAATGGGATATGGAGCATTAGAATGATCTACACTTGCACAATAAAAGAACACATGGAACTGCTGATGCTGGAGGTCAGAAACAAATACTGAAAGATCTGGAGAAACTCAGCAGATCTGGCAGTATTTGTGGAGAGAAACGCAGAGTTAATGTTTTGAATTCAATGCCTCTTTGTCAGAATGGAAACCAGCTGGGAAATGGTGGATAATATGCTGATTGGTGGTGGAGTTGGAGCAAATTGATGTTAGGGTCAGGGGTTTGGGATTGGGAAGCTTGAGTCATGCTAGGACCTATACTCTAATAAATCAAATGATGGGAGAAGTGGAGAGGATTGTATGCAAAACATAGAGGCTAGTATTCCACTGTGGGACGGTGTGGAAATCAAAAAGTAGAGTGAAGTAGATATCGGGAATAGTACAGAAAATGATCAAACATGATAGGAAGGAATGGAAAGTATAAATATGAGAGTAAATTATATTGTTGCCTGAGGACGCAATGGCCTAGGTTGTATAATCACTGGAGTGTTAATCCAGAGACCAAGGGTTGTTCTGGGGACCTGGGTTCAAATCCATGGCAAAAGGTAGAATTTGAACTCAATAAATATCTAGAATTAAGAATCTAATGACTACTATAAATCCATTGTCAATTGTTGGAAAAACCCATCTGGTTCACTAAAGTCCTTTAGGGAAGGAAACTGCCATCCATACCTGGTCTGGCCTACATGTGACTCCAGACCCACAACAAAGTGGTTGACGCTGAATTGCCCTCTGGGCCATTAGGGATGGGCAATAAATGTTGTGTTAAATCCTGTTAAAGAGAGAAAAAAAACAACAAAAATAATAATTAGTAGAAAAATAAATAAAAACTAAGGGCTTAGTACCTGAATCACACTGCTTTCAAACCAATAAACTGAGAATGCAAATAGAAATAGGTATGACCTCATAGCCTTTACAGAGAGTTAACTATATGACATGGATTGGGACCCAAATATTGAAGGGTACAGCATATTTAGGCAACACAGAAAGCTAAGAAAAGGTGGAGGGTGGCTCTGTTAGTCAATGATGGTGTTAATACAATAGAGAGGTAAGAATTAGGTTCAGGCAACCGAGATATAGAAACAGTTTGGGTAGCAGTGAGAAATGACAAAGGCAAGAAGCCACTTACGGGAGTATCAATAGACACCCTTAATTGTATCTATATTCCATTCCATCTGTCACAATCTTACCCACTCAGTTAGTTTGATTATATGTTGTTGAAAAGACAGATGAGTTGTCCAAGCCTTTAAATTTACACCCATTAGGACAAGTGCACAAATGCTAACTATCAAACAGTCAACACAATTTGATACTACAGGAGAACTGGATACTGAATGATTAGCAAGTCAACTCTCATTGGCCAAAGGATTGCCTTGGAGAATGCAACTGGAACGATAGACTCCTCAACCTCCTGGGTAATTCAAAAACAGGGCAAGGCTTGAACATGTTCCTTTTTTCTGCAGAGAACAGATTCTTGTGGCTGAAGTCTTGATTAGAGTGGGGTTTGAAAAGCACAGCAGGTCAGGCAGCATCTGAGGAGCAGGAAAATCGACGTTTCGGGCAAAAGCCCTTCATCAGGAATGATGCTTGCCACATTTGGCCACATAATGAGCTTGACTGACTAAATTGGGTTGGGATATCTGGTGGGCATGGATGGGTTGGACCAAAGGGTCTGTTTCCGTGCTGTACGTCTCTATGACTCTATTAGCGCACTTGGGATTGCTCAGCAAGTGTTGCCCAACTGTGGACTCACATCAAACAGTAGATGTTTAGTTTTGAAGTTTGCACGTATAGGCTGTAAGTTGTTAGAAATAGCCAAAGAAACACGTTATTGATCTGATCAGCCAATTGGTCTTTGTATCTGGCATAGCCCTAGCACTGAAATTGATAACAACATTGCTGAATGTGTGGTGGGCAGAAGGTCCTTTTGAACTGACGGCAACATGTTTGAACAACAGGTTAAGTAAATCAAATAAAAACCAAAAGAACTGCGGATGCTCAAAATTAGAAACAAAAATTGCCAGAAAAGCTCAGCAGGTCTGGCAGGATCTGTGGAGAGAAATCAGAGTTAACATTTCAGTCCAGTGACTCTTCCTCAGAACTGATGGTAGCGAGGAAAAAGTTTTTTTTATGCAGAAGATTGCGTGGAGGGAGGGTATAAGGAGTAAACAATAGAAGGAGATGGAGTCCAATGAGAGAGAAGAATAGTTGGACAAACAATAGAGTGGTTAACAATCAGCCTGGGAGAATGGATAGCTATTAATGGGGTCAATTAGTGGCTAACAATGGGTAATATATGTAATAGCAGACCACATGATAACAAGGCCTACTGGATGGCGGTGAGGGGGTCGGGGTGAGGGGGTCGGGGTGGGGTGGGGGGGGGCGGGGCAGGAGAGGGGGGAAGGTTAGAGTAAGCATGTGGGAGAAGGTGCCTGAAGCCCAAAAATTATTGAACTCGATATTGAGTTTAGAAGGCTATAGAATTCCCAAGTGGAAAATGAGGTGCTGTTCTTCAGCTTACGCTTAGTTTTTCTTGAGCACTGCAGCAAGCCTGAGACAGAGATGTTGGCCAGGGCACACAGTGGTGTATTGAAGTAGCAGGCATTGGAAGCACACAGTCTTTTTGCGGGACAATCCATGCTTTGTTATCCCAAATGTAAAGGGGACCACATTGTGAGCAGCAAATGCAGTAGACTAGATTGAGGTTGAGCAGTGGCTATTTCCAGTAACAGGCCCAAAGTGTTTTGCTGGTGGTCCCAGCTCTAATTTCAGATGAGCTACACTTAGCCATGTTTTCCCTTTTGTCCCTTCCCACCCCTTTTCTGGTTTCATTGGCCTCTCCCACACCCTTTCTCCTCACCTTACCTCGTACCAAACAGTTGGATTGAATTTATTGTCACGTGTACCAAGGCACAGTGAAAAACTTTGTCTTGCGAGCAATACAGGCAGATCACAGAGTTAAGTAGCATAGGTAAGTGAATCAAAGGTACACAGCGGCAAAAAGAAAAACACAGGTACAGGTGAATGGTAAGAGTTTGTGAGTCCATTCAGTATTCGAACAACAGTAGGGTAGAAACTGTTTCAAAACCAGCTGGTGCCTGTGTTCAGGCTTCTGTACCTTCTCCCCGATGGTAGAGGTTGTAGAAAAACATTGCCAGGGTGGGATGGATCTTTGAGAATGCTGGTGGCCTTTCCTTGACAGTGAGCCTGGAAGATGGATTCTATAGATGGGAAGTCGGCCTTTGTGATTGTCCGGGCCGAGTTCACCAATCTCTGTAACCGTCTCCGATCTTGAATGGTACAGTGGCCATACCAGGTAGTGATAACATCCAGACAGAATGCTCTCGATGGCGCACCTATAAAAGTTGGCAAGGGTATTCACCGTCATGTCAAATTTCCTCAGCTGCCAGAGGAAGAAGAGACGTTGTTGGGCCTTTGTAACCAGTGCGTCCACATGAAGAGTCCAAGAAAGCTTTTTGTGGATGACCACTCCCAGGAGCTTGGCACTCTCTGCTCGTTCCACCTCTGTGCTGTTAATGTGTAGGTGGGCATAAGTAACATCCTGCTGAAAGTCAGTAATGAGTTCCTTGGTTTTGCCGGCATTGAGAGCTCGGTTGTTCTCAGTGCACTATTTTTCCAGGTCTCCCACCTCCCATCTGTAGTTTGTTTCATTGCCATCTGAGATTCAACTGACTATGGTGGTGTCATCAATGAACTTGTAAATGGCATTAGTCTGGTATTTGGTGACTCAGTCATGGGTGTACAGTGAGTATAGTAGGGGGCTGAGTATGCACCTCTGGGGGCTCCAATGTTGAATGTTAATGACAATGAAATATTGTCCCCAGTCTTTACTGATTCTGGCCTGTGGGACAGGAAACTGAGAGTCTAGTTGCAGAGAGTGGGGCTTAGTCTGAGGTCACTAAATTTAGTAATCAGTCTCAAGGGCATAATGGTGTTGAAGGCTGAACTGTAGTCAATGCGTAGGATTCTTACATAGCTGTTTTTGGTGTCAAGATGTTCTAGGGAGGAGTGAAGGGCAAGTGATATGGCACCTGACATGGATCTGTTGGTCCAATAGGCAAATTGGAGTGGGTTAAGAGTAGTGGGGAGGCTGGAGTTGATTAATGCCATGACCAGCCTTTCAAAGCACTTCATGACCACTGAAGTTAGGGCCACTGGGCGATAGTCATTGAGACATGCTGCATGAGCCTTCTTAGGCACAGGAATGATATTGGTCCTCTTGAACCAGACAGGGACAATGGCCTGCTGCAGGGAGAGGTTGAAGATGTCTGAGAAGACCTCTGCCAGTTGATCTGCGCATGCTCTGAGTGCACGGCCTGGTATTCCGTCTGGTCCCAAACCCTTCCTTGGATTCACACAAAGGAAAACTGATCTGACCTCTGATGCAGTGACTGTTGGAACAGGTTTGTCAGGACTGGTCGGAATAGGTGTTACCTCTCCGCCGAAATGCTGCTCAAAGCAAGCATAGAAGAGACGGTCTGGAAGGGATGTGTCATTTTCTGCTATCTTGCACTGTCTCTTTTTAGAACCTGTGATGTCATTCAGTCCTTGCCATAGTCACCGGGTGTCTGTCTGGGTCTCTAGTTTGAATCAGTATTGGTCCTTGGCTGTCTTAATGGCTCTGCGAAGGTCATACTTGGATTCCTTACATTTGAGTGGGTCTCCTGATCTGAAGGCCTCATGCCTGGTTTTTAGCAGGTTCTGTATGTCCTGATTCACCCAGGGTTTCCTGTTGGGGAACACCCGGATTGACTTCCTCGGTATGCAGTCCTCCACACACTTGCTGATAAAGTCTGTGACGGTGGTGGCGTACTCAACCAAGGTACCTGCGGCCTGTTTGAACACGGCCCAATCAGACAGCACCAGAGTTGATCCTCTGCCTCCTCCAACCAGCACTGGACCTGTATCCACGAGGGGCAGTTCTCCGGCTTGAGCTTTTGCATGTAAGCTGGGAGAGAGAACACGGCATTGTGGTCGGAGTTCCCGAAATGAAGGAGGGGGATGGAGCAGTAGGCATCAATCAGAGTGGTGTACCAGTGGTCTAAATTGTTCAGGCCCCTGGTGGAGCAGGTAATCAACTGACTTTCAGAAGGATCTGTACGTGGAAATGTTTACTGTGCAGGGCAACCATTGCTGACAGATGACGTGGGGAACACCAGGGATCCGTGAGGGCAGTTCAGTTGTATTCTTTCACCTAGCTCCCAGATCTTCCTGCCATTGCTTCTGAGAGCTTTAGTTCAAAGGCAGGATAATGTGGCAAATGCATTAATTGAAAGCATAAGTAGCTCTGCCACTTAAATAGAAAAAACTGACCATCCATCACCTGGTCTGCCAAGTTGTGCTGTGCACACCCGCAGCTTCACTCGACTGGGTAAATCAAGTTCAGCATTCAATGCACACGTTTTAGAGGAACCACATCAAATCACATCAGCTTCTCTACAGGAGACAAAAACATTGGCTCCCAGAAGGAAAACCCAGGCACTGGCATTCGTGTAAAACCAGCCTGCTGTGATATGTTGTGCACTGTTATATAATTCATGAGTAATACTGGTCATAGCACTGGTAATGCTAGTCAGGGTGCCTGATGCCAGTTGGTCATCTGTCATTATGGTCATAGACTTAGCAGTAATGGTTATGGCACCCATATGCATCAATGAGTGTGGTGCTCTATAACACAGGTATCGTTGCCCAAATAGGATTTATTAGGTCAGTTGTGAAGAACTAAAATGAAAATTGCATATGGAAAAGCTACTGAGGCTGGCAGGGGCCTCTGGTGCTTGTGTGGGTGAGGGCCCACAGCCATCTTATTGGCAACATCAATTGAAGCACTCATTGAAGATTCTGAAACCTATTTTATTGGAAATCTAAATCATAACAGCATACACCGCTCTATGAAAATGGCAACACTTAAAAAAAAAGAAACATTGATAAAAATGCAGAGTCCCTCCCTCCTCTTCACTGTGACACCGACTCTTGTGCCAGGCTGCTTTTTCTTGTTCTGTTTAGGTCCATGATCTTCTCTGATATATAACCATGGACCCGGGCTTGCTCCTTACAGACCCCTTCAGTACTAATCCCCTTAGATCTGAGGTAGTGGCCGTAGCAAGCTGAAGATAGGGAAGAAAAGGGGGAGAATATAATTAATGAAGTCATAATACTGCAGTGTGAATTAAATAATATTTAACGGAAAGGGTTTACAACAGGGATATAAATGACACCTTACAAGCTAATACAATAAGACACATTTTGGCAGGTGTGAACCTGGAACACCTTAAAGTGTTCACACCATCAGATATGATTGGAGGGGAACCTTGTACACCCCAAGGCCTGTATCAGCCTTGGCAGCAGACACGAGAATTTAAACAGATTTCTGTGCACAGGTTAAGAGAAAGGACAGAGATTTCTAGTCATTGTACAGGAATGAAATAAAAACAATGACTGCGGAGAGTCTGAAGAAGCCATTCCAGACTTGAAATATTTACTGTTTCTCTCTCCACAGATGCTACCAGACCTACTGAGTTTCTCCAGCTATTCTCTGGTTTAGATTTCCAACATCTGCAGTAGTTTCCTTTTTTTAAAAAATACATTTTTATTTATTTTGACATTACAACAATACAAAACAATATAATTCAAAACAGTACAAGGTAAGAACAATAAAAAACCAAACTGCACTCATGTACAAACATACAAATCTATATACAAAAAACTAAGTATGCAAATAAATAATAACTAACAACTAACTAATAAATAATAATAATAATAATAATAATAATAATGTAGCTCAGTGAGACAAAACACTGACTCTCAGCCATCAAGAGCATTAATTTACACATATTCATACATTCGCAGTTCCCCCTCTCTGGGTATTAGACTCTTAAAACCCAATCATTACAGCTATTTAAAAGCCCTTATTAGTGTGGCAAACAGATCTGTGTCCACGTAGTCGAAAAAGGACTGCCATGTCTTATAAAATTCTCAATCTTATGATGCACCATGCTTGTAAGAAAATCCAAAGGGATATGCTCCACAACTGTCTTACGCCAACCTGACAAACTTGAAGGATTTTCAGACACCCAATCGAATAGAATATTCTTTCTTGTGCAAAAAGTAAGGATGTTGAAAAGTTTTAGCTAATTTCGTAAGGGGCTGCTTACGATGCCAGATAAAAGAGCTGAACCAGCCGTTCAATTTCCTGAACATTTGCCTAGTGAAAATCAAGGGGAGCATTCACATAGGGTACAATAGATGGGGGACAATGTTCATTTTAACGAGGGCTATCCGACCTAACCAAGTAACCGGAAGCGCCTCCCATCTGCAAAGATCTTGTTTTTGTCAAATAAATGAACAAAATTAGGTTTAAACAGCCAATCAAAAACTTGAGTAATGAATATACTCAAATAAAGAAAGCCCCCTGTGACCACTTAAAAGGGAAGAGAGATTCGCCCTTAAAACCTAGAATTCTCGTGAGACCACCCATAGGCATAACCTCTGATTTTGCAAAACTGATCTTGTAACCCAAAAAGGTGCCAAACGAATTGATACATTGTATCAGACGGGACACCAAAACTGCTGGATTTAACAAAAAGACGAGGACGTCATCTGCATTCAACAAAATCTTAAATGATTTTGACCCCACTTCTGGAGCCAATATATTAGGATCCCTACAAATGGGCTCCACCAGCAGCTCAATCACCAATGTAAAAAGCAGTGGTGAAAGGGCACAGCCCTGTCGGCTGCCCCTAAAGATATTAAAATTGCTTGATCTCACACCATTGGTGAGAACCACAGTGAGAGGATCACTATAGAGAATCTTTACCCATCTTATAAAGGCTTCACCCAAGCCAAAGTGCTCTAGAGTATAAAAAAGGTACAGCCACTCAACCTGGTCAAATGCATTCTCTGCATTTGGAGAGATCACCAATCCCTGTACAGACTGTTGCTGACATGCTTGAATTACAATAAGCAGCCTCCTAACATTATTGGAGGATCTGCGACCCTTTATAAATCCCGACTCGTCTTCTTTAATAATAGAAGGCAACAACACAGTTTCCAGCCTTAATGCAAGACTTTTTTTATGATTAGATTCGCTACAGCGTGGAAACAGGCCCTGCAACCCAACCAGTCCACACCGACCCTCCGAAGAGGAACCCACCCAGACCCATTTCCCTCTGACTAATGCACCTAGCACTATGGGCAATTTAGCATGGCCAATTCACTTGACCTGCACATTTTTGGACTGTGGGAGGAAACCAGAGCAAACTCACGCAGACACGGGGAGAATGTGCAAACTCCACACAGACAGTCGCCCAAGGCTGGAATCCTGGTGCTGTGAGGTAGTAGTGCTAACCACTGAGCCACTGTGCCACCCAAGTTTTGGAAAAGATTTAAAAATCAACATTTAAAAGTGAAACGGGCCTACAGGAAGCACAGTCCACTGGGACTTTCCAGTTTTGAAGAAGAAGAGAGGTACTGGCCTCTCTTAGAGATGGGGAAGGGCGATCATGACTGTATGAGTCATTAAACGTGTTGAGCATCGGGCCTGACAATATGCTTGTAAATTCCTTATAAAATTCACTGGGAAGTCCATCAGGACCAGACGCCTTTCCATTCTGAAGCTGCGACACGGCCTCCTGCACCTCTTGCTCTGATAAGGAGCATTGAGAAAACAACTCTTGTTCAGGGGTTACACCTGGAAGCTCCAAGTTCTTGATAAAAGACTCCATCCTAGCCCGCCCATCCTCACAAACTTCAGACTGGTAAAATCTCTGAAATGCCCCATTGATCTTTTTAGAATCACCGGTTGGGTTTCCAGCATATTCCCTAATCGACATAATGGACTGGGGGGAGCGGGGGTGGGGGTGGAGGGTCACTCTTTTTCCTGGCAAGCACTTGCCCGGTTTGTCACCATGCTCAAACAAGCCTTTGTCTTGCAAAAGCAAGCTTCTTCTTTCCTGTCTGCGTGAGCGTGGAGTTCAATGCAGACCGGAGCACTTAGCCAACAAGGGCCTGTCAGAGTAAGTCTCCTCAGCTGCCTTCAACCATACTTTGGGCAGACATCGCTGTTCACCATCTGCCACTCCCCTCTGGTGGAATGGGAAATGACTAACCCATAAGCTTTAGCTGTTTCCCAAAGAACAGACAGGCTACTAGCCAAACCTGGTCTAGAAATGCCCTGTATTCATTAGAGGAATACTCCACAAACTTACTATTCTTAAGGATTAAGGGATTCATTTACCAGTGCCTTAGACCCACTGCAGCATTTCCTTTTCCGAATCACCGCCACTGAGAAGTCCTGGAAAAACATGATCCTACAGCCCTTGTAAACTAAGGCCTTCAGATCCTTCCCCTGGACTCTGGAAGCTTTCATGATTTTCTGCTTTGTCTCTATAATTGTGGAACGGCACCAGGATAGAGCAAGGATGTTGGTCCAGACCAGACCTCCAAGCCGTGACCCAATGAGCCCTCTCAATCTTCAGACCTCCCATTCCAGCCTCCAAGTTAAGGAATTTCAGCAGCCAATCCTCAATAAATTCCATCGGTTGCTCACCTTCCTTACTCTCCGGCAAACCAACAATCCAAATATTTTTCCTCCTGCCTCTGTTCTCAAGATCATCAACCCAGTCAAGCAAAGTACGGACCTGGGCCTAGATCCTATCCTTGGAGGAATCAGTCTCAGCTTCTACCACTGTGACCCTGCGTTGGACCTCGTCCGACCTTTTCCCGAGGTCTCCCAGCTGCAGCTCGTGCTTCTGCACCGTAACAGAGATCAGGGCCGGCATCTCCAATTTGCTTACCCAGCATCTCGCGAGATTTTGTGAGTTCCGATACCAGGGCCAAGTAAGAAATAGCATCTGAGAATCCTGTGGGTTGGGCCGTGGTCCCAGCCTCAGATGAGCCTGCTTCCTACTTAGGCATCCCTGGACGGCGAGATCGTAGGTAAGTGACTTCTTAGAACTTTCTAGGACTCTGTGACCTTTTCAGAGTCCTAGAATACCACGATGACTTGGGTAGAGTGGGTTAGGGCTTTGTCCCGCCTGCGATGCAGTGCGGAGCTCAGCAAAGCAATCTTCCTAGATTGCCGCCATCTTGGTTCGCCCAGTATTTTGCTTTTATTACAGCATGAAAGTTGTTAATTTTCTGAGTGTATCAGACTGATCTCGACAGAATGATCTGTTTAGCCAGCTTGAAACCCTCTCTCTGAGTTTCATGAACAGAAATTGTTGGAAAAGCTCAGCAGGTAGAGAGAAATCAGAGTCAATGCTGTGGGTTGAGTGACCCTTCCTCAGAACTCCCTCTGAGTTTGTTTGAGTAAACACAACTTTGATCCGCAAACATTAGTCCTCGGTGATCTGTGTAGGAAACTAAGCACAACAATGTGAATGGTACATTCAAAGCAGGCAAGATGTTTAGGATCCTGAAGGCTAGGTATCAAGGGCATGTAAGGGAACACATAAATGCAATTACAGTTTGCAATTGAGCTTACCTTTAACAGCACTCAGTTTAACAGGAGAAAGTGCAGGTTTCGGTACCGGAGGTGTGTCCGCGTTGATGAAGCGGGCACACACTCTGCCATGAATCGACCTATTGCGGAGCACGTCCGAGCCCCATACAGCGGCAGCCAGGGTCTTGACAAACATCGAGTTTGTCTTCGATCGCAGAACATTTTCCCATTGGCGCTCTGTAATCTCCAGACCACCCTGAAGTTGAACCTGTGGTAGAAGAGTGTACATATGGGTTTTCTGCTGGAAATAATGCAGTTTAGTGCACTGTGAACATACAGAGGCTACGTACACACAGTTGAGATGCGGAAGACTGCGGACTGAGTCCAATTTTTAACATCACAGCCGCCATACTACAGGTGCACCATTACTTGGTGCAATGTGATGATAATTAGTGGTATAGTGGACAGTGAATCTGATTATCTAAAAGCACAACAGGATCTTGATCAACTGTGCCAATGGGCCAAGGAACGGCAGATGGAGTTCAATTGAGAGAAATGCGAGGTGTTGCATTTTGTTAAGACAAACAAGGGCAAAACTTATACTGTTAATGGGAAGGCAGGTTGTCGACCAGAGAGATCTAGGGGTTCAAGTACACAATTTCTTGAAAGTGGAGTTGCAGTTCGACAGAGTGGTGAAGAAGGCGTTTGGCACGGTTGTCTTCATTGGTCAGAGCAGAGCATCGAGTATAGGAATTGAGATATCATGTTTCGGCTATACAGGACATTGACGAGGCAAGTTTTGGAGTACTGCATACAGTTCTGGTCACCCTGCTGTAGGAAGGATGTTATTAAATTGGAAAGGATGCAGAAAAGATTTTCCAGGATTTCACCAGGACTGCAAGGTTTGAGTTATAAGAGGAGATAGGCTGGAACTTTTTTCTCACTGGAATGCAGGGAGTTGAGGGGTGACCTCATTGAGGTTTATAAAATCATGAGGCGCAGAGATAAGGTGAATAGCCAAGTTATTTTCTCTAGAGTAGGGGAGCTCAAAACTAGAGGACAAAGGTTTAAAACGAGAGGGGAAAGATTTTAAAGGGACCTGAGGGGCAACGTATTTACACAGAGTTCGTGTCTAGAATGAGCTGCCAGACATAATGGTAGAGAGTTACTACACTTAAGAGACATTTGGACAGGTACATGGATAGGGAAGGATTAAAGGGATCTGGGCTAAATGCAGGCAAGTGGGACTCGTTTCGTTTCAAAACCTTGTTGGCATGGACAAGTTGGGCTGAAGGATCTGTTTCAGTTCTGTATGACACTATAATTACCATTCCATCGATAGGAATATAGAGATTGTCTGCACAGGTGCTGGCCTCTCCGTCTGTGCCAGTGAATGTGGGTGAAGGCTCTGTATTCATCTGCACTGATCTGGGCAGTGCTGGTCTCGTCAGATCCACGGCCCGTCTGGAGAGTGCAGGTTGGCGTGCTACAACAGACAGCAAATAGAAAAATTAGCTCCTTATTCTCAGCTTCCCCAGACTTGAATCTAAAACATGAAATCACATCATCGCGTATTCAGCAATCAGATCAGTTACGCTGGGCGCGGTTTAGGAGTCGCTCTTGGAGTCGGCAGTTGAGGTCCTGCAGCTGGTCCATTCTCTCCTGCAGGCGACGGATGATTCTTGTAGCCTCCTGCAGGTCACTGTTTAGGGACTCCACCTTCTGCCTGAGGACTTTGTTCTCAGCTTCCACCTGCATGAGCCCTGGTTTCCTTTCCTGCCAGTCATGTCCGACCATCCTTGGTGGAGGGGTCATCTCATTCTCAAACCCTCCTGATACAGAGAGGGGGTCTGTCATATTCCCCAGAGCACAGTCGGGCATCTCGGTCTTGAAACCATCTATTAGCCTCTGCAGATGTTTTCTCCATGCACTTTCTGTCCGAGCTCTCTTATCCTTCTGCCAACAAAGAGAAATTGGCATGGGTGAGAGATACGGCTCCATACATCAAGTGCTACCCTTTATTAGATGTGTCTCCGCAGTGTGCATTGTTGACCATATCTCACCAAAACCAAATGAATGGCTTAAGCACCTACCGTTGTCACACCGATGGCCTCCAATACTCTCTTCCCCTGTGTGTTTCTGCTTGGGCCAGGCCCATCACTGGCACTGTCTGATTCCACATTGCTATCCCAGGTAGGATACTTCAGCAGTCTATGTTTAGCTCTTTCTGCTCTGATCTCTTCAGGGGACTCTGGAGATGAGATCACAAAAAATTTAATCAATACCTCATCATCAAACACAACTGTTATCTCAGATGATCACACTTACCTGCGAGAAGCATGATCTGTGCTTTATAGTATGGATCATTGGGGCTCCGCGTATATTCACCAGAGTTATAGTCCTCTGACTTGCCAATGCTCGCCTGGATCCATCGAACCATATATACCCTGCTGGGATTGTGGGTCAGCAGCTTAAACTTTTGGATGTCCTCCTGAATGGACACAATCCTAGATACCCCATTGTCATCAAGGAATCTGACAAATGCAAATTTTGCGACTGCCGCCATTGTATCTGAATGAGGTGGAAAACATTCAAAAATTACATCCAAAGCAGACTTTTCAATTAAATTTGTAAAAAGATTTAATTTCCAGCTATAATGCTGCCTTTAGTTTCCCCGGTTGGGGAAATCTTACCTGACCATAGAGCTTAATGCTGCCATTGATTTGTGAATGCCATTTTCAAACACCGCACCAGGGCAGGTTCTGCATAGAAACAAGCACACAACAATACCTTTACATACTGATATGAGTAAGCATATATCTGTTTCTTAAAACCTTTTCTAAAACACACCTTACATGCAGCACTTCTACATAACAGAGGGAAAGGTGTCCATCCAGGCGGGAAAACCAGTAAAACGTGCGAAGGATGTATACTGGTCTGCTGCAGTACAACCAATATGTGAATTTCCAGGTACCGTTTTTTAATTTTGTTTTTCACTTCTGGGTGTGCTTATTAATTCATCTGAAAATAGATCCTTCAAATAAAGATAAAAGGTGGACACCCACTGCTGAGCATGTTTTGTTTTGAAAGACTGGGCAAGTTTGCAACGTTCACTGTGACTGCGGGCCTCCCTAGGCCCCTTTCATTTCTCCAGTTTGTTCTTCTAGTAGAAGTCCCATCTCTCTGTGTCCAGTTCTGCTGTGAAGTGATTAATAAACTAACATTATCTTCAAATGATTAACAATTATTAAATTAATAATGATTAAAAGGCAGCAACACCAGTGATAAAAAGAAACAACAGTGAACAAAATTTTAAGATTTTTAAAAAAAAAAATTGTGTGGGCTGCAAAAACCTGCCCAGTGGGAAAAACCAGTAAAAACAACACAGGTGGAAGTAAGCGTACTGGTACTACTGGTCGTCCATTTTGAGGGTATACAAGATGAGTCAGACCAGTATGTGTCATTCACAACTTTTACTGGTTTCTCCTTCAGGGTGGGAACAAAAATTGTCTGGGCAGCAAACAAAAGGACAACAAAAATTGTCTGGGTTGCAAGAAAAAAAAGGCCTGTGCATTCATGTTTGTATTAAGAAGTATAATTAACATAATGTAGTGAGTGTGATAGTATGGTGATGAGTGTTAATTGTACTAATAACAATCTTCAGGGAATTGAGTGAGAAACTGTTTGTTGCCACGCGGAACGCAGGCGCGGGGCCCAGGTTTGCCGCCGGGCCTTCTCTGGGCGGTGCACCAAGAGGGGCGGAGAGGTGCAACCAGCTCCCTCGTCCCCGCCCACCAGCTCCACTTCCGGCGCGGCATCATGGCGGCCGAGGTGTCGGATCCCCTGGAGGAGGAGCTGACCTGCCAGGTGTGCCTGGAGATTTACACCGAGCCGGTGATCCTGAGCTGCAAGCACAGCTTCTGCCGGGGCTGCCTGGAGGCGGTGTGGAGGGAGGCGGAGGGTTACTCGTGCCCGCAGTGCCGGGCGGCCTGGGCGGACAGGCCCCGCCTGGAGAAGAACTTCCAACTGGCCAACATCGTGGCCGGTTACCTGGCCCTGGAGCCCCGCCAAGGCGTCGTGCCCTGCACCTACTGCACCAAGAAGAGGCGCTCGGCCCTCAAGAGCTGCCTGCAGTGTGAGGTGTCCATGTGCTCCCTGCACCTCCGGCTGCACCAGGAGAACGCGGTGCTGAAGGGCCACCCCCTGAGCGAGCCGACCGCGGACATGGCGATGGCCAAGTGCGCACAACATCAAAAGCTGCTGGAGATCTACTGCAAGGACGATGCTGCCTGTGTCTGCAGCCTCTGCGCTTTAATAGGAAGCCACAAGGGCCACGACTTAATCAGCGTCAGTGAAGCAGCGAAGGAGCTGAGGGTATGTCTGTGTGTGCGTCTGTCTCTGTCTCTGTCTCTGTGTTTGTGTGTGTGCGCACACCTGTGAACTGGCCAAGTTTCATTGACAGCAGATCATCTGTGGACTTTCATACATAATGCAGTAGAATTACCATATGAATACATGTACAAGAGCTCTTGGACACAGTGGCGGTGTCTCCATTTCTGTTCAAGCTGCGTCTGCACCAGGCAGGTGTCGTAGCATGTCTGAACAGATTTATTAAAATATCTTTGATCTTACAAATAAGCCTTGTTTCCTTCCTATGTTCCTATGTATATACAAATGTTTCCTTCCTATAACCTGAGGCCTGCACAATGCAGCACATTGTTATTACGAACTGAGTAGGCCTTTTGGCCCCTCAAGACTTTGCCATCATTCTCTAGATTCATGGCTGATCTGACATTCCTCATGTCAACTCTTCCCCTGTTTTCCCTGTAACCTTTGATTCCCCTCCACATCAAGAATCAGTCTATCTCAGTCTTAAAGTTGCGCAGTGACTGCTCCCCACAGCTCTCTGTGGCAAGTAGTTCCAAAGACACCACCCTCAAGAGAAAAAATACACCTCATTTTAGTTTTAAATTGAAACCTCTTTATTCTCACCCACTGGTCCTAGACTCTCCCATGAGGGAGAGTATCCTGTCAGCATTTACCCTGTCAAGCCCCTTAAGAATCCTATATGTTTCAATCTCTCATTCTTCTAAACCCAATGAGAAACGTGCTTTGATTATGACCCCATATCCATTTTCTTCCCTGTTCCCTCTTCACTTTGGTTCCATTGTCCGGAATCTCCACCGTTTTTTCAAAAAATGTCCAATAATCCAGCTTCCACTGCAGCATAGGGAAGAGAATTTCACAGGCAAACAACTGAGTGAAAAAGTTTATTTCTTAATGTCTGTCTTAAATCTTTCTCTTAAATGGGAGACCACAGTTTTAGACTGTCTTCAAGTACTAATGTCATTTGAGTTTTATTTGTATAGCAAAGCTTTGAGAGTTGTGCAGATCTTTCAGTTAGATCCAAGAATATTTGGTTAATTAATAATCATGATAGATGGTATTGAATTGGGATAACACAAATAAAACAAAACAAGTAACTTGTAACTCCATAGTTACAGACAATCGTTGAATTGAAAGCAAAATAAAATAAAGTACTGTACAATTATGAACGTTTAAGTTAATACATGAAAAATGCAGATCTCTGTAATTTACAGAATAAAAATGAAAAGTTGACTAATACTTATGTTAAAACCTGAGTAGTGTTTTTTTTCATTTATCATGTACACTATTTATACATTTAAAAATGATATAACAACCTGGAATGATTTATCTCTGCTGCTTCATGTTAGAATAATTTGGGAGATCAACAGGAGGAACTCAGGCAAAAAGTTAAAGTTTCCCAAGCTGCTCTTGAAGATGTTAAGAAAGAGAAGGAAAATGCTTTGGTGAGTAAACTAGCCAGTTGATGAATTGAAATTTTGAAAAGCTTAATGTCGTATGGTGTCAGCTGTTACTCGGTGGGTAGCACTCACACCTCTGAGCCTGCCACCTGGTTTGAGGTCCCACTTTGAAGACTTGAGCACTTAATCCAGGCTGAAACTCCAATTCAGTACTTGGAGCAATCTCTTTCAGTTGATAATTGAAACTGAGGCTCTGCCTAAGATTCTATGGCAATATTTTACAGAAGAGTGGGTGGGTTTTTCCTGTTGTCCTGACCTATATTTGCCTGTCTATCAGCCCCTAAAAACACATTATCTGATCATTAACAGATGTTTATTGGATTTTGCTATGGGCAGTTTAACGTTGCTTTTCCTGTATTACAATAGTGACTATACTTTAAAGGTATATCATTGCCTGTAAAGAGCTTTGGTGTGTACTAATGTTGCTGAAATACAAGGTCTTTCTTCCCTCTTGTTTGCCAAGCCCTATTTGATCCACAATGTGTTAATAAAGTTTGCAAGATTTAGGAGCAGGGTTATGCCATTTGACCCATTGAGTCTGCTCTGCCATTCGATCATGGCTGATATGCTCCTCACCTCCATTTTTCTGTCTTCTCTCCATATCCCTTCAACCCAATACCAATTAAAAGTCTGTCTAGCTGCTCCTCAAATTTATTCACTGTCCCAACATCCACCGCACTTTGGGGTAGGGAATTCCACAGATTCACAATCCTGTGGGAGTAGTAGTTTCTTCTCCACTCTGTTTTAAATTTGCTACCCTTTATCCTAAGACTGTGACCCCTCATCCTGGAATGCCCACAAGAGGAAACATCCACCCCACGCCTTTTTTATCACCTCAAATATCTCAATTTGATCTCCCCTTAGTCTTCTAAATTCCAGACAGTGTAGAGCTGAACAGTTCAATCTCTCTTCATATAACAGACCTCTCATCTCTAGGATCAATCCAGTGAACCTCCTCTGAAACCACTATATCCTCCTCCAAAACCACTATATCCTGCCTCAAATAAAGGGGACCAAAACTCTACACAATACTCAAAGTGCAGTCTCACCAATACCTACCTTTGTATTCTATTCCTTTAGCTGTAAAAGCCAACATTCCATTTGCTTTCTTTATTATCTGCTGCACCTACATGCTAGTTTTCTTTGACTCATGAATGAGTACACCTAGATCTCTCTGCACTGGAGCACCCCGAAGTGTCTCCCCATTAAGATAATGGGCTGCCTTTCCCATTTTTTTTTTACCCAAATGCATGACATCGCACTTATCCACAATAAACTCCATCTGCCACATCTTGGCACACACTCCTCGCCAATCTATATCCATTTGTAATTGGAATTTACCATCCTGCCTAGTTGTGTGTTGTCTGTAAATTTGGCCATAGAGCCTTCTATTCCTGTGTCCAAGTCGTTAGTTGTAGATTATCAATAGCTGGGTTCCAAGGACTGAAGCCTGTGGCACCATGCTAGATACATCTTGCTATCCAGGAAAAAAAAACCCATGTATTCTGACTCTGAATCGATTTGGGTTTGTCCCTAATCTGTGGGGCGTTTGGGCCAATGTGGGAGTGGAGGATTTTGACAGCTTCTCTTTAAATATCAGAATAACCTGCCTAGACAGTTGTAAAGGCTTAGTTGAACACAGATCGGCATTTTGACAACATCAAGGGATATAGGAGGTCCAGGAAAATGATGCTAAAGTAGAAGATCTGCTATGACCTCATTGAATGGCAAAGTAGCTTGAAGGACTGGTTGGCCTCCTTTTTTCTGATATAAATCAGCTGAGCTTCCAGCCTTATCCTGTGATTGTCTTCTATCATCTATTCAAATTATTCAGTGTGCTGACCCTCAGCTATACTGCCCCCACCCTCTCGACCCCAGTTAATTTGCAATCTTTATTGATGGGTTAACACCATTCATTTAACCAAAGGAAGCTCCTTTGACCAGAATCATCATCTATGCACATTGTGTGGTTGATGGAGTGACGGTGAACAATGGGGACATGAGGGGGTGAACTGAGAGAACGTTCACAAAGATCAGCGGTGCCCTAGTTTTTACTCTTCAAGTTTTCTATCCTAGGCCTATTCTTCCTGTTTTAAGGTTCACACAACATCAAATGCAACGTTTGTTATACGCAGTTTTGATGGGAGGGTAAAAAATTATATTTTCAATGTGAATGGATCAGAAATGGGATGAAATTGTTCATTTATTACATTCCTTCCCTCTGTTTTTACAATATGATCTTACTATTGGGATACTATATGAGAAAAGAAATATTTGCATTTCTGTAGTGCCCTGAATAATCTCTGGACACTTAAGCACTTTACATTATAACAGTGATTGGCTGTAGGGAATTTGGGTGCAATAGGTTTCTACAGTGATAAGGCAATGAACAAGTCATCAGCTTGAGATGTTAGTGGAGGGGCAAATATTGACCAGGACACTGCCAACTCTTTATCAAATAGTGTTGTGGATATTTTCCGTCCATTGGAGAGACAGATAGGATCTTGGTTTAATGCTTCAACCAAAAAAATAGCCTGCGTAATGTTGCCCACCTCTCCCTCAGAACTGTACTGGAGGGTTAGTCCAGAGCTTGAGTTTCTGGACTGGGGCTTGAACTCTCAACCTTCCTCCCTATAGGAGAGATTACCAGCCCCGAGGTACAGCTGACATCACTGATGACGAAGAGTGAATATGCAAGATCTGTTGTGTAAAGCTCCTGTATTATCTACTTACTCAAACCTTGCCACCAAAGGCAGCAATAAAGGAGAAGGAAATAAATGTTGAGGAGAAATACGAAGCTCTCAGGAGGCAGATTGATGATGAAGAGAGGAAAGCTTTCGAAGAGCTAGACAGGGAGAAGATCCAAGTAACAGCAGAGATCGATGCAAGGATCCTCGACGTCCAGAATGCAGCCAAAGAATTTGACAAGTCTCTAATGGATCTGAACAATCTGTCCGAAAAGTACGATGACATCCCATTTATACAGGTGATGAATATGTTAATGTAGCTTTTACTTGCAATCTATAAAACTGTTCAATATACTAAATGATCAATAATATTTCACACAAACTGAGCCCCTTTTGTTGACATTATTTGTGCATAATAATTGATGGCAGTGATCATCTACACGCAATAGCTTGCTCCATAAAGCTTCCATTTTCCCAGCTTTCCTCCTCCGAATGACAGTGGTTGATGGAGTGTTGGTTTTGTAGGTGCACCGCAGTCCGTCATGAAGCAGGAGTCAATGAAGGACATTACACTAGTTTTGGACAGGCGTTTGCACTGTTGGTGTGAACGGTGTGTTTAATTCTTGAGTGGTTCGCAGTCGAGCTCAGCTCCCAACCTGATTTTGAAACACATTTATTTTCTGAGAATGGTAGTCCTGTTCTGTTTGTCCTCTCCCTGTTCTGAAGGGAAGGTACTTGGCCTGATGCATGTATTACTGCCTGGTTAAAATTGCTGAGCTACTTGTGCTGTTCAGGAATAATTCAGGTAAGTATGGAATAAACCCACTCTCAGCAGCTTCCCACGAAGCTCCCTCTAGGTTGCAAATGGAATGCCATCATTTGTTGCAAGGGGAATGAAAATAGAGAAGTTTTATTGCAGCTGTTCAGGGCCTTGGTGCCACTATGTCTGCAGTACTGCATCGTTTTGGCCTCCTTATTTGAAAATAAATGATATTCATGCTTTTGAAACAGTTCAGAAAGGATTCATTGGACTAATTTCTGGGATGAGGAGATTGTCTTATGAAGAAAGGTTGGGTTTCTACCCAGCGGAGTTTAGAGGAATGAGGGATGTTCTTATGGAAACACACAATATCCTGGACTGAAGAGGGTGGTTATTTGATGAATATTTTCTGTGGAGCAGACTAAAACTAGAGAACATGCTTTAAGCTTAGGAATTCTCCCCTTTAAGACAGATGAGGGTTTAGGGTTATTGGAGTCTGAAATTCTCTTTCCCAAAAGGTAGTTGAGGTTGGGTCTTGTTATTCAAACCTCAATTGGATAAATTTATGATGAGAAAGTGTGTTATGGAATTCAGACCACAAGCAGAGAAGCCACGATCTCCTTGAACTGCGAAGCAAGTCTGAAGGACTCAGGACTAGGAGTATTCCACTTCATGTTCATTAGTGTAATTAGTACTCCGTGCAATAGTTTTCCATCTGCTCTCTGTCTTGTCATTGTTGGGTAACTTCCTCAGCTGGATGGGTGTAGGCAGGCTTGCTTTTCTCTTACTGTGGGTTCAGCTTCCATGTGCTAGGCCAGTGACAGCTCTCTTTGTCATCTTCTGTCCCCATTTAAAAGGAATTCCTTTAAAGTGGATCCATTCCCTTTCCATGGCCTGTGTGAGTGACCATCTGAGCATGGTTGGTTTTGTTTCAGACACCGCATATCCCTCACCATGTTGCTTACTTCCACCTTGGGCAGCTGTTGCTGAATTCATTATCTGTGGCTCTATCATCATTGTGCCAGTACTCTAACTGCCAGACTCCAATTCTCTCACCCCCACCCCCACCTCACCCCACATCGCTCTCTCTCTCTCTCTCTCTCTCTCTCTCTCTCTCTCTCTCTCTCTCTCTCTCTCTCTCTCTCTCTCTCTCTCCTTTCTCTCTCTCCCCATTTTTTTCCTTTGCCTTTTCCCTTTTTTTTCCTTTCTGTTTCCCTTTCACACTCCCTCTCATGCACCACAGTTGCAGGCACTTTATCACCTCTTTCCCCCTCACCCTGCACACTGTTCCTTTGGCTGTTTTCTCTTCAGGACAAGCGTGGTGGGTTGTTTGCTATATCCCACTCCTATAGCAGTAATGCTTTCAGTTTCTGAGCTCATACAGGCTGAACTTCACTGTCCTTTAAAAAGCCTTAACCTGCTTAAACTACCTCCTAGAATAAATCACCTGTCACCCTCGTCTAATGTCTGATATTGGGGCTTGATATACACCTCTGTGAAATACTGGGCAGTTCTGTATGGTAACATGCAACAAAGGTAAATATATTGCTGAACAAAGACATGTTTGTCAAAGCTTTTCATCTTGCGCTCGTCAGAGGTAATTCACGAGGATATCAGTTGAAGGAGAGCACCAGCACTGAGAGGACAGTGTTGATTGGTTTGGATGGTGGTACAGAGGGTTGATTTTTCTATAACTGTGGGTTCAAGCACTTGCCAACCAATGAGCACTAACCTCACATACAGCATTAATATTGATTTTCCCTTTAAAATAGCATTCATTGTGAAATGTTCTGATGAGTGCAAGACAGAGAAAAAAAAGTTTTTTTTGTATCATTATTCAAGCTTTCTGTTGCCAAACCACTAAAGGTAAATGTGTGGTAATGCTGGTTCCACTTGTGGGTGTAACCCTTCCTGCCAGCCTTTCAGTAAGATTGAGCCTGTTAATGTCCTGTATTACACCGTGTTCCCTGTCTGTTTTGTTTCAGGAATTTAACTCCATCACTGCCCGGTAAGTAAAAACCTGCTCATGCAATTCAGTCAAACCGAAAAACATCACCAGACAAGCTGTTTTACACTTGACTAAGTTGTTCTTTGCAGTTTAAAATCTCATGCCCTCTATCTGATCCCTGACACTCCCTTTGATCTTACTTCCTCCCATCCATCCACCCACCCCATCCCACCCCATCCCACCCCACCCCACCCCCATAAAACCCTCTGTTGCTCTGTCTTCTGTTCTGAAGGAAACTCCTATTTGATTCACCTTTGATCAGTATCTCTGTTTACAGATGCTGCTGAACCCACTGAGTATTTTGTTTCAAAGTTTCAGCATCGGCCTTATTTTTGTTTTGATCTTACACTATTTTACATTGGTCAGTTCAAAGATTGCACTAACACAGCCGGTCGTAGTGTTGCGTGGCTTGTTGAAATATGATTTTTTTTGTGTGCTCAGCTGTCCGAGCAAGTCCAAATAAACAGGCCCAGTTTGTGCAACCTGGGTCTGTTTGATACAAATGATCTGTAATGGTCACTACAGTTCACTATAAGATTGTTAGACCTTTGTATTAAACATAATTGCAGTGAATGGGACAAGTGACAGATGGAGTTTAATTTGGATAAATGTGAGGTATTGTTTTTTGGTAAAATAAACGAGGGGAGGACTTGTACAATTAAAAGTAGGGCCTTGGGATTTGTTATAGAATAGAGACCTAGGAGTTCAGGTACATGATTCTTTGAAGGTTGCGGCAAATGTAGACAGGGTGATTAAGAAGGCTTTTAGCACGCTTGTCTTAATTGCTCAGACCTTTTGAGTGTAGGAGTTAGGATGTCATATTGAGGTTGTACAGGATGTTGGTGAGGTCTCTTCTGGAGTACTCTGTCCAGTTCTGGTTATCCTGTTACAGGAAGGATATTATTAAGAGAGTTCAGAAAAGGTTTGCCAGAATGTTGAAGCTTTATGTTACAAGGAGAGACTGGATAGGCCAAGACGTTTTTCCCTGGAGAGTGGGAGATTGAGGGATGGCCTTATAGAGGTTTATAAAATCATGAGGGGCATAGCTAAGGTGAATGGCAGATGTCCTTTCCATGGGGTGGGGGTTTTCAAGACTAGAGGGCATATTTTTAAGGCGAGAGGAGGAAGATTTTTAAAAAGACACAAGGGGCAACTTTTTTTTAATGTGGTTCATGTGCGGGATGAACTTCCAGAGGAAGTGGTGGATCCAAGTACAGTTACGACGTTTAAAAGTACACGAATAGGAAAAGTTTGGAGAGATATGGGCCAAGTGCAGATAGGTGGGACTTGTTTAGTTTGGGATGTAGGATCTGTTTCTGTCATTGTCTCAGAGTGTAAACAGCTTTGTCGTATTGAATGGTTGAGAGGCCAAGTGACCTGCTCCTAATCCCATATGTATGTTGTTTGCCTTTTTGTTGTCTCTGTGGTTGTGCTCAGGTGGATCTGCATGTATGACATTTGTTCTTCGGTTCCCTATGAACTGAGGCAGATCTTTTGCTCGTTGGAGTATAATGTTACAGGGAGTTCGGTGTGTGTGTGTGTGTGTGTGTGTTAGTTACAGGGGGTGGGAGTGTGTTTGAGATATTTGTCTTTGAGGATATCACTGAATATTCCAAGAGAAGAAGTGGATAAAGGCTCACTGTTGTTTGTTTTTTGAGTATATTATAAATATTTGAGAGTCTCAGTGAATGTTATGACACTGACCTTGTCTACTTTGACTGAACTAATGTCACAAATGATTGCTGCAACAGGGCAAACACATTCCCATTTTACCGAGTCCCAGGGACACAGCCCCTCTCTGGTCTTATGGATGTAAGGGAATGCAAGAGAGCACAGAGGGTACATGTTACCCAAGTCAGTCAGTCAGTCAGTCCGAATTCAAAGTAGGTCAAAAGCAACATAATCTGTTTTTCATTTTCAGTCACCTAATGTAAGGCTGGGAAGGCAACAAGCTCTACTTTCTTGCCACCATGTTCCAGGGAATAGAAAGATCCCACAGTGCTAATTGAAGAAGAGTAAGGAGTTCTTGTGGTGACCTGGCCAACGTTAGCCCTTCATGCAGTATTACAAAATAAGACACGTACTTGTCAGATTTCTATTTTTGGCACCGTGCTGGTTTCAAGTAGCTCCTGTATTTGCTTCCAGAACAGGTGTCTCCCCTAAATGGATAATTAGTCACATGAAATGGTGAGCCATTTCACTGTGACAGGTAGGTCTGTACGTGATATAGCAATAGTGCTCATTATATTCAGGATTTGTGAATAATATTTACTCTACATGAATAGCCATGATCCGACTGTGTGTTTCTCAGGATGAGCATGTTGATTGGATTGGTTGAGACATGATCCTCATGTTAAACCTGATGAAGCTGGTTTTAACATCAGCAGAACAGGCAGTTTTTGAACCTGAGTGTGTGATTTCACCAGAATGGATGACCTTTCTTAAAACTGAACCTTAGAAGGGCCTGTTAACTTAATTAACTGTTAAGGGTGTAGGTTTGCTCGCTGAGCTGTAGGTTTGATATAATTAACTATTGCACCTTCACGGAAGTTTTGCACTTTGCTGCTTAAATGCTTACTGAGAAATCGTAATGTATTATTTCACATGTCTTGTTCTCATTTAATCTACATATGTTTCCAGCTTGAAGGATATCTCGCTGCCACTCGAGTCGATGCCTTATTCTTTGAATAGTGTGCAAGTGAAAGACCATATAAAATGTTCAGTTGAGGGAAGTGAGGAGCAGAGGAGCAGACAGATAATGGTCAAACTCTGTAAGTACGCTACAACAGTCCACTTTTTAAAAAGTCATGCCTCCTGTTTTATAAATATTTGCTCATTGGTTCCTGTTCAGTTGTGCTGCTGTATTTCAGCTGTCATAATATAGTTGTGACCATCAAGTGGCTCTGTGTCAGAAGTTATTGGATCATAGGAACAGGAGTAGGCCATTTGACCCATTGAGCCTGCTCTGCTACTTAATGCTGATGGCTGATCAAACACTTCAGTATCTTCTACCCATACTATTACCCTAACCCATTGCACCACTGATAAATCGATATTTTCCCACTAACATACTCAAACACTGTGCTTCCACAGCCCTCTGGGATCGAGAATTCCAGAGATTCACTGCCCTCTGTGGAAAGAAATTTCTCCTCGTCTTGGTCCCAAATGGCATCCATGGTTTTTTTAAACTTTATGACCTCAGTTCTAGGCTCCTCAACCAAGGGAAACGCTCTACACTGTCGATTTAAATATTTTGTAGATTTCGATGAGATCATCTGACATGCTTCAAAATTCTAGGCTTTCTCTGGTTGTCACTGTTTTGGCCATGAAAATTTCAATTTGTTAATTGACTGTGGACAGATTTGAGGATTTATCATGACTATTGAAACTAACTCAAGAAAAATGGTTATTTCGCCCTGCTGGTCTACATATCTTTTGATAGAAAAGTGAAAGTTTTGGAAGTTCCTAGTGAAATCGAAGTGCTGTGGATAACAGATTTCGCATATACAAATACAGGGGTGACCTTACAGAGGTTTATAAAATCAGGAGGGGTGTGGATAGGGTGAATAGCCAAGGTATTTTACCTTGGATGGGGGAAGTCAAAAACTAGAGAACATAGATTTAAGGTGAGGGGGACAGATTTAACTCTTTCACCCAGAGAGTGGTGTGTGTATGGAACAAGCTGTCAGAGGAAGTGGTGGAGGTGGGTATAATTACATCATTTAAAAGGCATCTGAATTGGAACTTAAGATGTTCAGAGGGATATGGGCCAAATGCTGGAAAATGGGACTAGGCCAGATTGGGATATCTGGTCAGCATGGATGGGTTTGGACTGAAGGGTCTGTTTCGATACTGTATGACTATTTTCACATTGAGAGAGACTGGAAATACACACATGCTGGGAGATCTTGTTTCATGGGAATCAAGCTAACACTGGTCCTTTATCACGTATAATGAATGTTAGTCACAACAAGTAGTTTTATGTGACATCGTTGTAGAAAGAGGCCTCCAAACACTCACCCAATGTCAATGCTAGTGGTCAGGCAAGGTGAGAATGGAGTGTGTGTGAACTGTGTAGTTTAATTACTGTCACCCCTGAAAGAGTGGTCTCCCGGTGATTAGCTGAGGACAGTTATAAGGGAAAGAAGTTGAAGGAGTAAATTACTGCAGATGTTGGAATCTACTGAAAACAACAAATGCTGGCGATCACAGTGGATCAGGCAGCATCCATGGACAGAAAGCAAGCTAATGTTCAGAGTCTAGGTGATTCTTCAGAGCTGAAGTGAAGTGTGGAGGGGACAGCATTTATGCAATAGTTTAGAGGAGGTGAAATAATGGGTGTAGAGTGCTGGTAGAGAAAAGGTGTCAGTAGTTCAGATTAAGTGATTGGAATGTAAGAATTGCAGAACAATGGTGTGTCTCCTGCCAGACTTGAAAGGACAGAATCAACAAGGTAAAAACAAGGACTGCAGATGCTGGAAACCCGAGTCTAGATTGGAGTGGTGCTGGGAAAGCACAGCAGGTCAGGCAGCAACCGAGGAGCAGGAAAAATCGACGTTTCGGGCAAAAGCCCTTCATCAGGAACAGAACATGAAGGGCTTTTGCCCGAAACATCGATTTTCCTGCTCCTTGGTTGCTGCCTGACCTGCTGTGCTTTTCCAGCACCACTCTAATCTTGAAAGGACAGATACTAGGACTGGGGGAAGAGGACATGATAACAAGCTAAAAGAAAAGGAAGAAATGGTTCACGATTTGAAGATGTTGAACTCAATATGAAGTCCCACAGGCTGTAAAGTGCCTCGCCTGAAGGTGAGATGTTGTTCTTCCGGTTTGCGCTGTGATTCACTGGAGCACTGCTGCATGTCAGAGACAGACGTGAGTAGGAAGTGATGTAAAAATGACCAGCGATGGGAAAGTCATGCTTGCGCACAGACTGGAGTGTTCTGCAGAGTGGTCACCCTGTCTCCATTTGGTTTCTCCACTTTTGGTGTAGCAAATACAATATTCAAGATTACAGGTGAAAGGCTGCTTCACCTGGAAAGATGGTGAGCAGGCAGGAGGTGAAGGGGCAGCTGTTGCACCTTCTGCAGTTACTGGGAAAGTGCATGAGAGGGGAGATGGAGATTGTGGAATTGACTAGAGAGACTCAGGGGGAACGATCCCTGTAAAGTACAGACCGGGAGGGGGAGGGGGAGGTATGTTTGGTGGTGGGATTGTGCTGGAACTATCTGAAATGGTGGAGAATGATCCTTTGAATGCGGACACTGGTGAGATGCAGAGTGAGGACAAGGGGAACCTAATCACGTTTATGAGTGATGGGCAGGGATAAGGGTGATGGGTCAGATGGGGTTGAAGGCCCTGTTAACCACAGTGGGTGGGAAACCACAGTTATGGAAGAAGCCAACCCTGTCAGCAGCATTGTTTTGGAAGTTGGCATCATCTGAACAGATGCAGTGTAGGTGAACTGGGAGATTGGGATGGAGTCCTTGCAGGGGGTGTGAGGAATGTAGTGAAAGAAGCTATGGGAGTCAATGGCTTTGTAGTGGATGGCAGTGGATAGTTTATTCCCTGAAATGTAGACAGAGGGGTCAAGTAGAGGAAGGGAAGTGTCAGAAATGAACAATGTGAATGTTTATAGAGGAGTGGAAATTGGAGGCAAAATGAATGAAGTTTTCAAGGTCCAGGTGGGAGCATGAAGCAGCACTGAAACAGCTGATGTAACCAGGAGAGAGTTGTGGGAGAGAGCTAGTGTAAGATTGAAACGAGGATCATTTACATACCCCATAAAGAGGCTGGTATAACTGGGACCCACGTGAGAGCCCATAGCCACTCCTTTGACTTGGCAGAAGTGAGATTAATTACAAGAGAAATTATTCAGAGAGAGAACAAGTTCAGCCAGGTGGAGGAGAGTGGTGATGGATGAAGATTGTTCAGGTCTCTGGTTGGGGAAGAAGCAGAGACTCTCAGGCCATCCTGATGGGGAATGGAGGTGTAGAGGGATTAGACATCCGTGGTGAACAGGAGACAGTTAGGGCTAGGGAACTGGAAATTGTCAACGTGGTGTGGGGCATCAGAGGAATCGCAGATGTAGGTGAGGAGAGAGGATGGAGTCTGGGTAGGTTGGAGTTAAGCTTTCTGTGACTGCTCTGGATTCTGTAGAAATAGGAAAATGGAAATAAAATACAGTGGACTTTTTTGGCCTCTCCTGGGTCCTGGTCCCAAATTAATTGAAAAATAAAATTTGAAAAAATCTTTAAGAAGTATAATATAGGAGGCCTCCTGTTTTAAGACTAAGGTGTGAAGAATTCTTTTCTCTGTGGAATGTGAGTCATTGGAGTGTTCTTTCCGAGAGAGTGATGAAGTAAGGCCCATTGATTTTTTTTTGAAGGCAGAGGTAGATAGGTTTTTGACAAATGACAAAGACCCGAGTTGTGGGAGAGTAGGTGGGAAAATGGACTTACGGTCACATTGAGATCAGCTGTGTTGTTACGGAGCAGACTCTAGGCACTGAATGGCCTACTCCTGGTTCTAATTCACATGTTCATACCTGAGTGTTGGTCTTGTGGGAAGCTTGGGGAGCCTTCATCCCACACAAAGACCTCGAGTTACAATCGCAATTGGCTGGCTGCTAAATTCATTTACGTCTGATCAACATCTATAAAACAGATGCTGCTGGACTGAAATAGTTCAGGAATCAATTTATTAAATAAGTTTATTAATCTACTAAATCAAATATTTATTAATAATTCAGGAATTGATCATTAATACAAATTAATTAGTTATGCCAGAATGGCATGGTGGCTCAGTGGTTAGCACTGCTGCCTCACGGCACCAGGGACCCAGGTTCGATTCCAGCCTTGGGCGACTGTGCAAACTCCACACAGACATTCTCCCTGTTTCTGCATCGGTTTCCTCCCACAGTCCAAATATGTACAGACCAGGTGAATTGGCCATGCTAAATTGCCTCATAGTGTTAGGTGCATTAGTCACAGGGAAATGGGTCTGGGTGAGTTACTCTTCGGAGGGTCGGTGTGGACTTGTTGGGCCGAAGGGCCTGTTTCCACACTGTGTAGGGAATCTAATCTAATCTAATTCCAAGTCTTGAGTCACACTGGCCAGTTTTTGCCCTCCAGGCAGTATTCTGATTTATTAGAAATCTTGCAGGAAAGGATAGTAATCTTGTACTTCTGTCATGTCCAAAACTGCCTGATAACAAGATAATACTTCTGAATTTTGGGAATGGTTACAGTCACAGGATGGTTTCAGCATGTTAGTAAGCTATTCAGTCCTTCACATTTCAGCTGGCTGTTTGCCCCCATAAGCACCTTGCCGAGTGAGATTCCCATGCCTTCTCTCTGTAACACAGCACAGTCTTTCTTAATGAGAAAATATGGCTGTTTGATTTACATGCGAAATGTTAGTTAAAGAAAAACTATTGACCATCAAGTGGGGAGAACTCCCTTACTTTTTAAGTCATCCCAGTTTTTAATTTGTGCCCACCTCAGTGGGAGAATGGGTTATTCATTTAACATTTCATCCAAACGATGCCTCTTCCAACAGTGCACACCGTGTGGGTGCTGAACACTGTGTGTGGGTGCTGAACACTGTGTGTGGGTGCTGAACACTGTGTGTGGGTGCTGAACACTGTGTGTGGGTGCTGAACACTGTGTGTGGGTGCTGAACACTGTGTGTGGGTGCTGAACACTGTGTGTGGGTGCTGAACACTGTGTGTGGGTGCTGAACACTGTGTGTGGGTGCTGAACACTGTGTGTGGGTGCTGAACACTGTGTGTGGGTGCTGAACACTGTGTGTGGGTGCTGAACACTGTGTGTGGGTGCTGAACACTGTGTGTGGGTGCTGAACACTGTGTGTGGGTGCTGAACACTGTGTGTGGGTGCTGAACACTGTGTGTCAGTTTGGAATTTGTGTTCAAGTCCCTCAGGGCGGGACTTGACCTTCTAACCAGACTGCCAAGGTGAGTGTGCCACCAATAAGCCAAGGATTTGGAAATGGAGTGTTTGAAGAAAGTGAAATGCATAAAAGGGTGGAGATTCTGCAGGAAGTGAGCAAGTCATTTACCCTCACCATCTTCTCTTACTGACAGATGGCCAATCACCAACTCTCGATCCAGACACAGCAAACCCATACCTCGTTCTGACAGACAACAATAGAACAGTGTCAGCATCGAATTACATCCAGGTGTTTCCGAAAAGTACACAAATTTTTGACCGGTGGCCCCAGATCCTTGGTGCTAAGGGTGTGAGTTATGGCCAGTCTTACTGGGAGATCCAGGTGAAGGATGGTGATGGGGCCTGGAGTATTGGAGTGTGCTACAAGAGTATCAACAGGAAAGGAGAGGGTAATGACTGTCTGCTGGGGTTTAATGATAAATCATGGTGTATCCACTCTGGGCCGGATGCTCTATCAGGTCTACACAACGGCAGGAGAATTGCCGTGAAGGCAGAGAAACCCTCCACAGTTGGAGTGTATATCAATTTTGAAGGTGGGATAATCTCCTTCTACAGTGTGCCAGGGAGTGAACTCACCTTGTTGCATACCTTCAATGGAAGATTCACTGAACCCCTCTACCCAGCCCTGCGGGTCCGAATGGGAGTGACCCTGTCCCTGTCTGTTCTGAAGTGATTGTTAAAACTCTGATATATCCTGCATTCCACCATTGTGTTCGGTTTCTCTGTCAAAATTGCCTTCGTCACAAAAATTTGAACCTACAATATTGCAAAAAGTTGGTTTTCCTCACGCTGTTCCTATTGACTATGTAATCGATCCTTCAGCCCAGGCATGTCCAAATCCGGTTTGGTTCTAGTGGTTTACATGCTATTTAACTAAACTTCAATCCTCGTAAAAGGGCCAGTCAGGTATAATCTGTATCTGCTAGAAACAGTCTTGCTTCAAATCAGGATGCATGTATTTATTTAATATCTTCATGTGTAATTTAATGTTGGTCAATATGTTCCTGAATTTGAAGTGAATGGATTGGTTGAAAATCGATCTCCTATAGAAGAGAAAGAAATAAGATCTGGAAATAAAGATTAGTTGCAAAAAAAAAGCTGCAGCTTGCATATTTGTCAGTGTTTGATTAGAGTGGGCTCATTCCCAAGTTCTTTGAGAGGTTGAATGTGAAGCACTGATTTGCTATTACAGAAGTCTCATGAGCACATGGGACAAAGCCAAATTTCAAATGATAGCTGCAATTTATATTATTGGAGAAATGGTGTAACGTGATTGAGTGTTGCCATGAGAAAGCAATAGGCAACATTGATTCCTTATTCCCCCAGGTAATTTGATAGGCTCAAGGCTTGAACAGTATGTTTGTAGAGCACAGGCCCTGTGCATGAATATTTGTCACTTCTAACAAGCCACAACATGAGCTCAATTGATTATCATCATTGGTTGTTAGTATAACTATTAGTGCAGTTGGGATTGTTCAGCACCTGCAGGCCAATCACCTGTTTCTAACACGTTTTAATTTTAAGCTTTGTAAATGCAGGCTGGTTGAGTACGATCTGTTCTCTGCCTGTTATGAGCAGCAAAAGGAACATGCTGTTTGATTCAGTCAACCAATCACCAATCTGTGGCTTATTTTCCTGGCATTCCAGTGACACTAAAATCCTTACATAGTCTTGCTCAACTGTGTTTGATAAGTAGAACCTCTTTGGATTTAGCACAGCACTTTGTTAGTAGGAAACTGTGGCATTCTTGTTTCTGTCCTGATGATTCCAAGACACAAATCTGTAGCACCACATCTTTCTGTCTCTCTTAAGCAATGTTCCACGTACATTAAAACTCCTGAATGCATACATCAAGTTGGTCTCTGTGACTCAAACTATAGGTTCCAAGGTAATAAATAGTAGGCATCCTTGTTAGATTTCAAACACACACTGGAATAATTCTCATTACTGTCCAGTGTCTCACATCTGAACTTGAAGACGAATTAATTCTTGCATCAAACCCATCAAAAGTCGCTCATCTTGAAGACAAATGGATTAATGTGCATGGTTTACTATCTGTGATATGAAAGGATGTTGCCATAAAAGGTTATACATTACTAGCTGAGTGATATAAACGTGAACAGCTTGAACTCTCATGACCAGCACAGAATGTAGATCCACATACGAAGAAGTCAACAAGTCTTGACCTTTATCAGTCTATGTAAGAAATTCATTCTGAAGAAGAGCCTTGAATGTGTCTGATATCTATGATATTGTTGTGTACATGGCGTATACTTTTGTTTCTCTATAATTGCGATTTTTAAAAAAAAATAAATTTGCTTTAGTCAATCATTTGCAGCGCATTGCTGTATAATCTGTGTGAAAAGCCATCATGGGGTAATTGCTAATCTTGTGGGGGCTGGGGGCTCTGCCAGTTCTCTCGTGGCTCTCTACCAATTCTATAACCAGAAACATGACCACATCATTGAGATTAGTCAAACCCTCACCTTGCCAGCAGTTTGACTTCAATCTTCTTTCCGTGAATGGGTACTGGTTGTCAATGCTTTGAGATTAAGATGGATGGAGAAGTGAGGTTTTGAATGCTGTTGACATACAATAAACCTCACTTTCAACACCGATTGCATGCACTAAGCAGGATGGCAGACTGCAAGATTTATAATGTTGTTATAACACAAACAGACCAGTCTGCCAAACTATTGCCATCTTGATGCTCCACAGCAGCCTTTTCCAGCTTCTCTTCAGCAAGATCTGTCCTTCTAGTCCCTTCTCCTGCATATCTTTCTCTATCTTGTTGGAAATCAGGGCCCCTCTTTAAAACTGAATTCTTCTACTGTTTCATAATCAGTATTTTCTGTGTTATGGCAGCATCTCGCCTTCAAATATAAACAGGTCATTAACAGCAGGAGACAAAGGGGAAGGTAATAATGTCAAAAAGCACTGAGGTGAAGATGCCTCATTAAGCATACGTTAACAATTACTGGTACCGTAAATATTCTGTTCTCAAATATTGTTTGGGAAAATAAATTCTTAGACTCCTAAGCCTCACGTGGAGGTGGGCTAATGACCTTTAGGGAGGAGAATCTACCATCCTGACCAGTCTGGTCTATATGTGCCTTTAGATCTACAGAAAAACAGTTGACTTGTTAGGGCTGGGCAATAAATCTAGGCCTAGCCAGCAATGGCCACATCCTGTAAATGAATAAACTAAAAGGGGGAGCAGTTATTCTGATGTGCAGAGAATCAATGTTAAAAGGACTTCACAAGCACCTGCCATCATGATCAGGTACATCAGTGGGACGAGGTGGGGAAAGAGGATCCAGGGGAACGTCAGACTGAAGGAAGAATAAAGACTTACCAACAAAGACTGCAAGACAGATGCTCCATTGCCCCCCAAACTGCTTGCCTTGCTCCTCCATTCTGTAGAATGGCGTTGGGTAAAATGCTCTCATCTATCATGGATCATATGTTTCCTTCCTTTCTAACTGAGTCATGCATTGTATCTATACTACTGGTACAGTGGGGAAAAGGAGTGAGTTAAACAGTCAGGGCAGGTAGGAACAAAGCAGAGAACAAGGTCGGACTGATAAATGTGGTTTAATTTATTTCAATGCAAGAGGCCTAACAGGGAAGGCAGATGAACTCAGGGCATGGTTAGGAACATGGGACTGGGCTATCATAGCAATTACAGAAACATTGCTCAGGGATGGACAGGACTAGCAGCTTAATGTTGCAGGATACAAATGCTATAGGAAGGACAAAAAGGGGGCAAGAGAGGAAGGGGAGTGGCATTTTTGATACAGCATTATGGCTGTACTTAGGGAGGATATTCCTGGGAATACATCTAGGGATGTTGTTTGGATGGAACTGAGAAATAAGAAAGGGAGATCACCTTATTGGGATTTTATTATAGATCCCCCAATAATCAGCAGGAAATTGAGAAACAAATTTGGAAGGAGATCTCAGCTATCTGTAAGAATAATAGGGTGGTTATGGTAGGGGATTTTAACTTTCCAAACATAGACTGGGAATGCCATAGTGTTAAGGATTTAGATGGAATGAAATTTGTTCCGTATGTACAAGAAAAACTTCTGATTCAGTATGTGGATGTACCTACTAGAGAAAGTGCAAAATGTGACCTACTCTTGGGAAATAAGATGACTGAGGTGTCAGTGGGGGAGCACTATGGGGGCCAGTGACCATAATTCTGTTGGTTTTAAAATAGTCATGGAAAAGGATAGACCAGATCTAAAAGTTGAAGTTCTAAATTGGAGGAAGGCTAATTTTGATGGTATTAGGCAAGAACTTTCAAAAGTTGATTGGGGGCAGATGGACAGCTGAAAAATGGGAAGCCTTCAGAAATGAGATAACGAGAGTCCAAAGACAGAATTCCTGTTAGGGTGAAAGGGAATGCTGGATGACTAAAGAAATTGAGGGTTTGGTCAAGAAAAAGAAGGAAGCATATGTCAGGTATAGACAGCAGAGATTGAGTGAATCCTTAGAAGAGTATTAAGGCAGTAGGAGTATACTTAAGAGGGAAATCAGGAGGGCAAAAAAGGAGACATGAGATAGCTTTGGCAAATAGAGTTAAGGAGAATCCAAAAGGATTCCATAAATATGTAAGGACAAAAGGGTAACTAGGGAGAGAATAGGGCCCCTCAAAGATCAGCAAGGCGGCCTTTGTGTGGAGCTGCAGGAGATGGGGGAGATACTAAATGAGTATTTTGCATCAGTGTTTACTGTGTAGAAAGCCATGAAAGACATAGAATGTGGGGAAATAGAGAGCAACATCTTGAAAAATGTTCATATTAGAGAGGAGCTGGTGCTGGATGTTCTAAATGCATAAAGATGGATACATCCCCAGGACATGATCAGGTGTAGCCTAGAACACTGGGAAGCTAGAGAAGTGATTGCTGGGCCCCTTGCTGAGATATTTGTATCATCGATAGTCACAAGTGAGGTGCCGGAAGACTGGAGATTGGCTAACATGGTGTCACTGTTTAAGAAGGGTGGTAAGGAAAAGTCAAGGAACTATAGACTGGTGAGCCTGACCTCTGTGGTGGGCAAGCTATAGAGTCATAGAGATGTACAACACGGAAACAGACCTTTTGGTCCAACCCGTCCACGTCGACCAGATATCCCAACCCAATCTAGTCCCACCTGCCAGCGCCCAGCTCATATCGCTCCAAACCCTTCCTATCCATATACCCACCCAGATGCCTTTTAAATGCCACAATTGTACCAGCCTCCACCACTTCCTCTGGCAGCTCATTCCATACACGCACCACCCTCTGTGTGAAAACGTTGCCCCTTTTATATCTTATATATCTCTTTTATATCTTATTGGTCTCTTTTATATCTTATCCCTCTCACCCTAAACGTATGCCCTCTAGTTCTGGACTCCCTCACCCCGGGGAAAAGACTTTTGTCTATTCAGGCGAAAGTGGGTACTGCAGATGCTGGAAATTAGAATCGAGATTAGAGTGGTGCTGGAAAAGCACAGCAGATTAGGCAGCATCCAAGGAACAGGAAAATCGACGTTTTGGGCAAAAGCCCTTCATCAGGAATTCCATTAAAAGGTAGCCTATGGCACCCTCCTGTGTGCCTTACCTCTGAGTAAAATATTCACAGCTAGGGAACTAGTTACAAAGGGAAAATGACAGTTTAGACACTCAATTAAGATGGGAAACAGAAATGTGTGAGGGATGCAGTCGTCAGTCTGTAGTGTATTGGCTGTGCACACAGTAAAACGATAGTCTGGGATGTGTTGATCTATGATGCTAACACGTCCTGGGGACAGGTTAATAATAATATTTGCAGAAGTTGGGGAAATGCTCACATAGCAGCTGTGGAGAGCTCCTTATCCAATCACAAGGCTGGAGCTCTTAAAAGCCTTGTGCAATGAAGATGTAACCAAATTCACTTTCCACTGAAATCTGAGGAGTTGTTGCGCCTAGGATTGCTGCAGTGAACAGGAAATGGGACAGGCTGATAAGGAGCGCCAGTTTTACATCCTACCTTCTCTCCCTCCTGTACATCTGAGTCTCAACCCAGTTTAACAGCGGCTACAGAGAGTAGAAGCAGCAATCAGAGCCAAGAGGATCAAACAGGAGACTCAGCTGGTGCCTGTGTGGTGACCCAAAGCTCCAGGCTAACATGCCAAAGTCTGTAGTGATTCCTCCAGGAATCGCAGGGAGAGATGCTGTCCTCTCTTCAATACAATGGTTGTGTTGATTTGATGATAATGGGGTGCGGATTGGAGTGGTGCTGGAAAAGCACAGCAGGTCAGGCAGCATCCGAGGAGCAGGAAAATCGACGTTTCGGGCAAAAGCCCTTCATCAGGCATTGTTGACTGATTCCATGACTGATACAAAGAGATTACATCATTCATTCAAGTTCAAGTTAAAAACAGTGTGTTTGCAAACATCAAGGATTTATAATTGATTTGAGAAAAAAGTCAAAAGTTTGGACAGTAGTTTGACAATAGGGCGAGCTTTACTTTTCAATTTCAGTTTTAAAAAATATGTTCTGTAAGAAGCTCCCAAAACATACACATTCGCTGAAGCTTGGCTGACACCCAGTTTGAACTCAGAATTTGGCAACTGAGGAAAAAAAAATGAAAGATGTGAGAAATAATCTTGTCCCTCTGTTTGTATTGTTTCTTGTTAAGGTAGACTTAAGAAAAAAAAAACTAAAAAGATTTTGAAGACAATTGGAATGAATGACCAGGTCAAAGAAAAGACAATGATAATTGAAAAGGACCATTAGTCCATAAGATATCGGAGCAGAATTTGGCCATTTGGCTGGTCAGGTCTGCTCTGCTCTGTCAGTTAATCAAAGCTGATATGTTTCTCAACCTCATTCTCCCGCCTTCTTCCTGTATCCCTTGATCCCATTACTAATCAAGAATCAAGTATCAAAGAAAAAGAGAGAGCCTATAAAGTGGCCAAGAGCACTGGGAAATCAGAAGATTGGGAAGGCTACAAAAACAGAGGATAACAAAGAGAGAAATAAGGAAGGAGAGGATCAAATATGAAGGTAGGCTAGCCAGTAATATTAGAAATTATAGTAAAAGTTTCTTTCAATACATAAAAAACAAACGAGAGGCAAAAGTAAAATTGGGCCGCTCCAAATTGATGCTGGAAGCCTTGTGCTGGGAGATAAGGAAATAGCTGAAGAACTTAATAAGTACTGTGTGTCAGTCCTCACTGTGGAAGACATGAGTAATATCCCAACAATTAAGGAGAGTCATGGGACGGAGTAAGATGGCCATTACAAAAGAGAAAGTGCCAGAAAAGCTAAAAGGTCTAAAAATCGATAAATCTCCTGGCCTTGATGTGCTACATCCTAGAGTTCTGAGAGAGGTGGCTGAGGAAATAGCGGAGGCGCTGACTATGATCTTTCAAAAATCACTGGATTCAGGGAAAGTCCCAGATGATTGGAAAATCGCTGTTGTTCAAGAAAGGATCCAGACAAAAGATGGAAAATTATAAGCTGATTAGCCTAACCTCGGTTGTTGGTAAAATTCTAGAATCCATTGTCAAGGGTGACATTTCTAAATTCTTGGAAGTGTAGGGTTGGATTAGAACAAGGCTGTATGGATTTAGTAAGGGAAGGTCGTGCCTGACAAACGTGTTAGAATTCTTTGAAGAGGTAACAAGTAGGTTAGACCAGGGAAACCCAGTGGATGTGGTCTATCTAGACTTCCAAAAGGTCTTTGATAAGGTGCCTCATGGGAGGCTGCTGAGTAAGGTGAGGGTCCACGGTGTTTGAGGTGAGCTACTGGCATGGACTGGGGATTGGATGTCTGACAGAAGGCAGAGAGTTGAGATAAAAAGTTCTTTTTCAGAATGGCAGCTAGTGACAATTGGTGTTCAGTATTCAGTGTTGAGGCTGCAGCTGTTCACGTTATATATTAATGATCTGGATGAAGGGACTGGGGGCATTCCAGCGAAGTTCGCCGATGATACAAAGTTAGGTGGACAGGCAGGTAGTACTGAGGAGGTGGGGAGGCTGCAGAAGGATCTAGACAGTTTGGGAGAGTGGTCCAGGAAATGGCTGATAGAATTCAACGTGAGCAAATGTGAGGTCTTGCATTTTGGAAAAAAGAACACAGGCATGGACTATTTTCTAAATGGTGAGAAAATTCATAAAGTCAAAGTACAAAGGGGTCAGGGAGTGCTAGTCCAGGATTCTCTAAAGATAAACATGCAGGTTGAGTCCGTGATTAAGAAAGCGAATGTAATGTTGTCGCTTATCTCAAGAGGGTTGGAATATAAAAGCAGCGATGTGCTTCTGAGACTTTATAAAGCTCTAGTTAGGTCCTCATTTAGAATACTGTGTCCAATTTTGGGCCCCACACCTCAGGAAGGACATACTGGCACTGGATTGTGTCCAGCGGACATTCACATGGATGATCTCTGGAATGGTAGGTCTAACATATGATGAATGGCTGAGGATCCTGGGATTGTGTTCATTAGAGTTTAGAAGGTTGAGGGGAGATCTAATAGAAACTTACAAGATAATGCATGGCTTTGAAAGGGTGGACTCTGGGAAGTTGTTTCCGTTAGGCAGGAAGACTAGGATCTTAGAGTTAGAGGGGGGTCAATTTAGAACAGAAATGAGGAGACATTTCTTCAGCCAGAGAGTGGTGAGCCTGTTGAATTCATTGCCGCGGAGTGCAGTGGAGGCCGGAACGTCAAATGTCTTCAAGGCAGGCACTGATAAATCCTTGATCTTGTAAGGAATTAAGGGATATGGGGAGTGTGCGGGTAAGTGGAATTGAAATAGCCATCAGCCATGATTAAATGGCAGAGTGGCCTCGATGGGCTGAATGGCCTTGCTTCCACTCCTATGCCTTATGGTCTTATGATCTAAGAACCTGTCTGTTTCGAGCAATGATTCACCACTTGAAGAAATTCCTCCTCATCTCCCTTCTAAAGAATTGTCCCTTCAATCTGATGCTGTGCCCTCAGGTCCAATCTCTCTTCATAGTGGAAACATCTTCTCCATGTTCATTCTGTCCAGGCCTCTCAGTATTTACTAAGTTTCATTCCCCCCTCATCCTTCTAAACTCCATCGGGTACAGACCCCAAGTCCTCAACTGAACCTCCTACGTCCAGCCTTTCATCCCTGGGTTAATGTTGTAAACCTCCTCTGGACCCCCTCCAATGCCAGCAGATCATTCCTTATGGGCCCGAAACCATTCACAATATTCCAAATGCGGTCTGACCAGAGGTTTATTCAGCCTCAGCAGTACATCTCTACTCTTGTGTCCAGCTCTTTACCTGTACCTCTACCAATGTCATCTACTGTATCTGTTGCCCCTGATGTGGTCTCCTCTACATTGGAGAGACAGGAAGCCTTCTTGCAGATCATTTCAGAGAATATCTCTGGAACATCCATACCCACAACCCCACCGCCCTATGGCTGAACACTTCAACTCCCCCTCCCACTCAGTCAAGGCCTCCTCCACCATCAAGCCATTACCACCCAACGCCTGGAGGAGGAAAGCCCCTTTTTTGCAAGGTTTGTGAAGGTATGAAGAAAGCCTCATATTCCGCCTTGGGACCCTGCAACCATACGGGATAAATGTGGATTTCAACAGCTTACGCATTTCCCTTCCTCTCACATTATCCTGGTCCCAAGCCTCCAACTCGGCACCACCCTCTGGACCTGTCCATCATTCCCCTTTCTCTGACCGATCACCTTCTCCCTCACCTTCATCCGCCTATTGCTTTCTGAGCTACTTTTCACCCATACCACACCCCCTCCCATTTATCTCTCAGCCCCATCCCACAAGCCTCATTCCTGATGAAGGGCTTATGCCCAAAACATTGATTCTCCTGCTCCTTAGATGCTGCATAACCTGCTGTGTTTTTCCAGCACCACACTCGAACAAGATTTTTAGGCATGACCACCCCTTCATGAAGCAGTGCTGACTCAGCCCTATGTATCCACGTACTTCCAATTACTCCACAAACGCATCCTTAATAATGGTCTCTAAAATCTTACCAATGACTGTGGTCAGAAGTTTCCTGTCTTCTGCCTCCCTCCTTCTTAAACAAGGATGTTACACTAAGGATGTCCAGTCCTCCAGAACCTTCCCAGACTCCAGTGATTGCTGAAAGACCATCACCAATGCATCTACAATCTCCTCGGCTATCTCCTTCAGAACCATGGGGTGTAGTCCGTCTGTTCTGGGTGAATTATCCACCTTCAGAACTTTCAACTTCTGCACCACCTTCTCCTTAGTGATGGCCACTACGCTCATCTCTACTCCCGACTCACTTGAAGTTCTGGTATGCGGCTGGTGTTTTCCACAGTAAAAACTGATGCAAAATTACCTGTTTAGTTCTTCCATCATTTATTTGTTCCCATCATTACTTCTCCAGCCTCATTTTCCAGCGATCCAACGTCCACTCTTATCTCGCTCTCACCTTCTAAATATCTGAAAAAACCTCATGCAATCTTCTTTAATTGCTATCTCATATTTCAGCTACTCCTTCCTTATTGCTTTTTTTTACAGTATCCTCTGCTGGTTTTTAAGCCTTCCCAATCCTCTAGCTTTCCTCTAAACTTCACCACATTGTATGCTTTTGCTTTTGTTTCTATGCTGTCGCTGACTTCCCTTGTCAGCTAGGATTGCGTCATCTTTCCATCAGTAACCTTCTTTCTTGGCATGAATTTAAGACCATACGACCATCAGACATAAGAGCAGAGATTAGGCTATTCAGTCAATTGAGTCTGCTCTGCAGTTCAATCATGGCTGATAAGGTTCTCAACCCCATTCTCCCGCCTTCTCCCCGTAACCCTTGATCTCCTTGAAACTCAAGAACCTTTTTAATCAGCGTCTTAAATATACTCAATTACTCGGCTTCCACAGCCTTCTCTAGCAATGAATTCCATAGAAGACCCACTCTCTGGCTGAAGAAGTTTCTCCTTATCTCCATTCTAAAAAGGTCTTCCCCTTTACTCCTAGTCTCTCCTACCAATGGAAACATCCTCCCAACACCCGCTCTGTCCAGGCTATTCAGTATTCTGTTAGTTTCCATTGGATCCCCCTTCATCCTTCTAAACTCCCATCGAGTATAAACCCAGAGTCCTCAAATGTTCGTCATATGTTTAGCTTTTCATTCCTGGGACCGTTCTCATGAACCTCCTCTGAACATGATCCAGGGCCAGTACATCCTTCCTGAGAGATGGGGCCCAAAACTGTGCACAATACTCTAAAATGTGGCCTGACCAGACCCTTATAGAGCCTCAGAAGTACATTCCTACTTTTATATTCGAGTCCCCTCAAACTAAATGCCATCATTGCTTTGCCTTCCTAACTACTGACTCAACCTGCAAATTTACTTTGAGAGAAGCCTGGACTTCAGACTTCCGAATTTTCTCCCCATTTAGAAAATAGTCCATGCCTCTATTCTTCCTACCAAAGTGCATGACCTCACACTTTCCCACGTTGTACTCCATCTGCCACCTCTTTGCCCACTCTCCTAACCTGTCCAAATCCTTCAGCAGCCTCCCCACCTCCTCAATACTACCGGTCCCTGTCCTTATCTTTGCATCATCTGCAAACTTATCCAGAATGCCCTCAGTTCCATCATCTAAATCGTTAATGTATAAATTGAAAAGTCATCGTCCCAACACTGAGCCTTGCGAAACACCACTTGTCACTAGCTGCCACACTGAGAAGGACCCTTTTTTCCCCACTCTCTGCCTTCTCTCAGACAGCCAAGCTTCTATCTAGGCTAGCACCTTGCCTCTGTCACATGGGTCCTTATCTTACTAAGTAACCTCCTGTGCGGCACCTTGTCAAAAGCCTTCTTGAAGTCTGGGTAGATAACATCCATTGGTTCTCCTTGGTCTAACTTGCTCATTACTCTTTCAAGGAATTCTAGCAGATTTGTCAGCCATGACCTCCCCTTCATAACACCATGTTGATGTTGCCCTATTTTACCAAACATTTCCAAATATTCAGTAATCTCATGCTTCACAATGGATTCCAGGATCTTACCCACAACCGAGGTTTGGCTAACTGGTCTGTAATTTTATGTCTTTTTCTTTGTTCCCTTTTTAAACAGGGGTGTCACGTTAGCGATTTTCCAATCCTCTGGGACCTTCCCTGATTCTAGCGATTCCTGAAAGATTACCACTAACGCCTCCACTATCTCCTCAGCTTTCTCCCTTAGAACTCTGGGGTGTCATCCATCTGGTCCAGATGATTTATCCACCTTCAGGCCATTCAGTTTGTTTAGCACCTTCTCCTTGGTAATGGCCACCATACTCAGCTCTGGCCCCTCACTGTCTTGAATTTTTGGGATATTATTTGTGTCTTCTACTGTGAAGACTGAGGCGAAGTAATTATTCAGTTCCTCAGCCAGTTCCTTGCTCCCCACTGCTATCACTCCAGAATAATTTTTCAGTGGCCCAATGTCCACTTTTACCTCTCTTTTGCACTTTATATATCTAAAGAAACCTTTGCAATCTTCCTTTATATTACTGGCTAGTTTATACTCATACTTAATCATCTTCCTCCTTTTTTTTTACCCTCTGTTGGTCTTTGTAAGCTTCCTAAACCTCTGGTTTCCCACTGCCCTTCATCATATTATATGCTTTCTCTTTTATACTATCCCTGATTTCCCTAGTCAGCCATGGTTGCTTCATCCTCCCTTCTTTTTCTTCAGGATGAATCTTTGCTGTGTCTCCTGAATTAATCCCATAAATCCCTGCCATTGCTGTTCCATTGTCTTTCTTGCTAGGCTCCTCTCCCAGTGAATTCTGCCCAGTTCCTCCCTCATGCTTCTGTAGTTGCCTTTATTCAGCTGTAATACTGTCACCTCTGATTCTATCTTTTCCCTCTCAAATTGCAGAGTAAATTCAATCATATTATGATCACTACGTCCTAAGGATTCCTTCACCTTAAGCTCCCCTTATCAAGCCTGCCTCATTATACACAACACTAAATCCAGTATTCCATGTTCCCGAGCAAGCCATACCACAAGCTGCTCCAAAAAGCCATCTTGCAGATATTCCACCATTTTCTTTTTTTGCAATCCACTACCAACCTAACTTTCCCAATCCACCTGTATATTGAAATCCCCTGTACTTTGTCTCCCAAATTATTCCTGAAATTCCTACCATTGCCAATCCCTGCTAGCCTCTCTCCCCCCCCCCCCCCCCCACTTCCAATCAACGCTAGTCAGCTCCTCTCTCACACCTTTGTAGTTACCTTTACTCAATTGTAATACCGTTACATCTGATTCCAGCTGCTTTCTCTCAAACTGCAGAGTGAATTCTATCATGGTCACTGTCCCCTGAGGGGCTCCTTCACCTTCAGCTCCCTAATCAAGTCTGCCTCATTACACATCACCAAATGCAGAATTGCCTGTTCTCTCGTGGGCTCTACCACAATCTGCTCCAAAAAACAAATCTTGTATACATTCCACAAATTCCTTTCTTGAGATTTGCTACCAACTTGATTTTCCCAATCTACTTGCATATTAAAATTTCCCATGATTATTGTAATAGAGTCTTTCTTACATGTATTTTCTATCTCCTGATTTATTTGCTTCCTTACATCCTGACTACTGCTAGGAGGCCAGTAAACAACTCCCATCAGGGTCTTTTCTCCTTTGCAGTTCTTCAAATCTACCCACACAGATTCTACGCCTTCCAACTCTGTATCATTTCTTGCTATCAAATTGATTTTATTTTGTACTAACAAGGCAACCCCACCCCTCCTTTCAATAGGATGTATACCCTTGAATATTTAGTTCCCAGCCCTGACCCCTTACAGATCTTCCTCATTGATATCCACAACATTGTACCTGCCAATTTCAATCTGCACTATAAGTTCATTTACCTTGATTTATAAACTATGTGCATTTAAATACAACACCCTCAATTCTGTATTGACCGTTGTCTCTGCTCATAGTTTCCCTTTACCTGCTGTGCGTGGGGTTAGATTCCTGACCCTTTCCACTCTCACTGTTGTATTACTTATTCGGGAAACTTTTAAAAACCTCTGCTGAACCATCCCTTCTTTTAATTTTTTCCAAAATTTTCCATGCAATTGAATGCCTCACGCCCCACTATTTATTTTAAAGCCCTGTCCACATCCCTCATTATGTGATTCGCTAGGACTCTGGTTCCAGCATGATTCAGGTGGAGCCCATCCCATCAGAACAGCTCCCTCCTCGCCCAGTTCTGGTGATGATGTCCCATGAAATCAAACCCTTTCCTCCCACACCAACCTTTGAGCCCTGCATTTGCTTCGTTAATCTTGTTGACCCTGTGCTAATTTGGTAGTGGTTCAGGAAGTAATCCAGAGATTATTATCTTTGTAGCTTTGCTTTTTAATTTATTCCCTAATTGCTCATATTGCCTCAGTTGAACCTCCTTCCTCTTTCTACCTGTATCATTGCTACATAGAGTGCAGCAACTGGATCTTTCCCCTCCTATTCCAAGTTGGTCAATCATGGCCAAACAATCTATTACTACAAAACTGCTGCCCCTGCTCCTCCATTCTACAGAATCGCTAAAGTGTTCTCATCTGTCATGCACCATATATTTCCTTTATTTCCCCAATTGAACAGTACACTGTCTCTAAACTGCTGCTTCTTAACAAATTTATTAAACTTTCTGAAAATGGCTTACAAAAGTTGGATTTCCTCTGAGTAGGTGACTGTGAGTGTGACTTCCCAAAACCAAAAACCCTTCCCTTTGATGTTCATGGTAGTGTATTTGTCTCAACCACTCCATGACAAAGAAGCTGCACATTGTCACCACACAAATAAAAAAGTATTTCCTGAATCCCCTGTTGCATTTATCAGTGATTTTTATATTTATGATCCTGACTATTGGACATTCCCCAAAAAGTGGAAACATTTCCTGTCCACCTTCCCCATTATAACTCTTTTTGACCTCCATCAGATCATTCTTTGGTCTTCTGTGTTAGAGAGAAAAGTGACCCAGCCTGTTCAGATCTTCCTAAGTAACATGTTGTTTTCACTTCCCTCATCATTCCTGTGAATCTTATCGCATATTCTCCAGAGCACCCCTTTATAATTTGGAAATGAGTACTTTCAGTGAAAAGGCAACATCATTTGCCGACATCAGACTTTATCCTCAGAGCAGCCGGAACGTTTATCTCGGGAGCGGATTGTCGGAGAGTCCGAGTCACCGACGGACACCGGGGGGTGAACAGGAGAGAGCATGAGGGGGAGGCTGAAAGAGGTGGCACAGCAGGTGAGAGGAGAGGGGAGGGGGGGAGGGGGGGTGAGATGGGAAAGGGGTGGGCGGGAAGGGGGGGCGGGGAAAGGAGGGAAGGGGGAAAGGGGGGGAGGAAGGGGGGCGGGGCGGGGAAAGGGGGGGGAGGAAGGGGGGCGGGGAAAGGGGGGGAGGAAGGGGGCGGGGAAAGGGGGGGGGCGGAGGAAGGGGGGGGGCGGGGAAAGGGGGGGAGGAAGGGGGCGGGGAAAGGGGGGGGCGGAGGAAGGGGGGCGGGGAAAGGGGGAAAAGGGGGAAGGGGGGCGGGGAAAGGGGGGAAGGGGGAAAGGGGGGGGCGGGGAAAGGGGGGGAGGAAGGGGGGCGGGGAAGGGGAGGAAGGGGGGCGGGGAAAGGGGGGAAGGGGGGCGGGGAAAGGGGGGGAAGGGGGAAAGGGGGGGGGCGGGGAAAGGGGGGGGAGGAAGGGGGGCGGGGAAAGGGGGGAAGGGGGGCGGGGAAAGGGGGGAAGGGGGGCGGGGAAAGGGGGGAAGGGGGGCGGGGAAAGGGGGGGAGGGGGGCGGGGAAAGGGGGGGAGGGGGGCGGGGCGGGGAAAGGGAAAGGGGGGGAGGGGGGCGGGGCGGGGAAAGGGGGGAGGGGGGCGGGGCGGGGAAAGGGGGGGAGGGGGGCGGGGCGGGGAAAGGGGGGAGGGGGGCGGGGCGGGGAAAGGGGGGGGAGGAAGGGGGGCGGGGGAAGGGGGGGAGGAAGGGGGGAGGAAGGGGGGCGGGGGAGGGCGGGGGCAGGGAAGGGGTGGGGAAGGGGGGGCGGGGAAGGGGTGGGCGGGGAAGGGGTGGGGAAGGGGGGGCGGGGAAGGGGTGGGGAAGGGGGGGCGGGGAAGGGGTGGGGGAAGGGGTGGGCGGGGAAGGGGTGGGGCGGGGAAGGGGGGGAAGGGGTGGGGAAGGGGGGGGCGGGGAAGGGGTGGGGAAGGGGGGCGGGGAAGGTGGGGAGGAAGGGGGGCGGGGGAAGGTGGGGAGGAAGGGGGGCGGGGGAAGGGGGGGGGAAGGGGGGGGAAGGGGGGGAGGAAGGGGGGCGGAGGAAGGGGGGGAGGAAGGGGGGCGGGGGAAGGGGGGGAAGGGGGGGAGGAAGGGGGGCGGGGTAGGGCGGGGGCAGGGAAGGGGTGGGGAAGGGGGGGCGGGGAAGGGGTGGGCGGGTGGGGAAGGGGGGGCGGGGAAGGGGGGGGCAAGGAAGGGAGGGGGCAGGGAAGGGGGGGGCAAGGAAGGGAGGGGGCAGGAAGGGGGAAAGGAAGGGGGCGGGGAAGGGGGAAAGGGAGGGGGCGGGGAAGGGGGAAAAGGGGGCGGGAAAGGGAGAAGGGGGGGCAGGGCGGGGAAGGGGGACGGGACGGGGAAAGAGGGGGGGCGGGGAAGAGGGGTGGGGAAAGGGGGGGAGCGGGGTGGGGAAAGGGGGAGGAGGGGGGCGGGGAAAGGGCGAGGAGGGGGGCGGGGAAAGGGGGGGAGTGGGGCGGGGAAAGGGGGAGGAGGGGGGCGGGGAAAGGGGGAGGAGGGGGGCGGGGAAAGGGGGGTGCGGGGCGGGGAAAGGGGGAGGAGGGGGGCGGGGAAAGGGGGAGGAGGGGGGCGGGGGAAAGGGGGAGGAGGGGGACGGGAAAGGGGGAGGGGAGGAGGGGACGGGAAAGGGGGAGGAGGGGAAAGGGGGAGGAGAGGGGCGGGAAAGGGGGGGCGGGGTGTGGAAGGGGGGAAAGGGGACGCGGGGCGGGGAAGGAGGGAAGGAAGAAGAGAGGGGAAGGGGGGGTGGGGAAGGGGGGTCGGGGAAAGGCGGGGAAGGGGTGGGGAAGGGGGGGCGGGGAAAGGGGGGCGGGGAAGGGGGAGGGGGAAAGGTGGGGAAGGGGAGGGGGGAAGAGGGGGCGGGGGGCAGGGGGGGGGCAGGGTGGGGAAGGGGGGGGAAGGGGGGGTGGGGAAGGGAGGGGGCGGGGAAGCGGTGGCAGGGAAGGGGTGGGGAAGGGGGGGGGTGGGGAAGGGAGGGGGTGGGGAAGGGAGGGGGCGGGGAAGCGGGGGCAGGGAAGGGGTGGGGAAGGGGGGGTGGGGAAGGGAGGGGGCGGGGGAAGCGGGGGCGGGGAAGGGGGGAGGGGGCGGGGAAGGGGGGAAAGGGGGCGCGGGGCGGGCGGGGAAGGGGGGGAAAGGGGGTGGGAAAGGGAGAAGGGGGGGCGGGGCGGGGAAGGGGGGCGGGGAAAGAGGGGGCGCGGGGAAGAGGGGGTGGGGAAAGGGGGGAGCGGGGTGGGGAAAGGGGGAGCGGGGTGGGGAAAGGGGGAGGAGGGGGGCGGGGAAAGGGGGAGGAGGGGGGCGGGGAAAGGGGGAGGAGGGGGGCGGGAAAGGGGGAGGAGGGGGGGCGGGAAAGGGGGAGGGGGGGAGGGGGGAAGGGGGGACAGCGGGAGGAGGGGGATGGGGACAGCGGGAGGAGGGGGATGGGGACAGGGGGAGGAGTGGGGCGGAAAAGGGGGAGGAGGGGGGCGGGGAAAGGGGGAGGAGGGGGGGCGGGGTGTGGAGGGGGGGGAAAGGGGATGCGGAAGGTGGGAAAGGGGGTGCGGGGTGGGGAAGGGGGAAAGGGGGGCGGGAAGGGGGGAAAGAGGGGAAGGAGGGAAGGGGGGGTCGGGGAAGGGGCGGGGAAAGGCGTGGAAGGGGGGGCAGGGAAAGGGGGGGAGCGGGGAGGGGGGGCAGGGAAGGGGTGGGGAAGGGGGGGCGAGGAAGGGAGGGGGCGGGGAAGGGAGAGGGGGGGCAGGGCGGGGAAGGGGGAAATGGGGACGGGACGGGGAAGAAGGGTGGGGAAAGGGGGGGCAGGGAAGGGGGTGGGGAAAGGGGGGGCAGGGTGGGGAAGGGGGGAACGGGGGCGGGGAAAGGGGAGAAAGGAGGGGGGAAAGGGGGGGGCGGGGAAAGAGGGTACGGGGGGGTGGGCTGGGGAAGGGAGGGGGGGGAACGGGGGGGTAGGGGAGGTGGGGAAAGGGAGGGGCAGGGAAAGGGGGGTGGGGGAAGGGTGGGCGGGGGAGGGGGGCCGGGGAAGGGGTGGGGAAGGGGGGATGGGGGGGGCGAGGGAGGGGGGCGGGGAAGGGTGGAAGGGGGACGGGGAAAGGGGGTACGGGGGGCGGGGAAGGGGGTGAAAGGGGGCGCGGGGCGGTGCGGGGAAGGGGGGAAAGGGGGCGCGGGGCGGTAAAAGGGGAAGTGGGGCGGGGAAGGGGGAAGGGGGCGGGGAAAGGGGGGCCGGGAAGAGGGGCGCCGCGTGGGGCGAGGTGGGGCGGGGAAAGGGCACGGGGCGGGGCGGGGAAGGGGGGAAAGGGGGGGGGCGGGGAAAGGGGGGGGTGGGTAAAGGGGGGAAGGGGGTCGGGGAAAGGGGGGAAGGGAAAAGGGGGGGGCGGGGGAAGGGGAGGAAAGGGGGGGGCAGGGAAGGGGGGCTGGGAAGGGGGAAAGGGGGGGGAGGGGGCAGGTAAGGGGAAAAGGGGGGGGCGGGGAAAGGGGCGGGGCGGGGAAGGGAGGAGCGGGTGGGGAAACGGGGGCGGGGAAAGGGGGAGGAGGGGGGCGGGAAAGGGGGGGCGAGGTGGGGTTGGGGGGAAAGGGGACGCGGGGCGGGGTGGGGAAGGGGCGGAAAGGGGACGCGGGGTGGGGGTGGGGCGGGGAAGGGGGGAAAGGGGGGGCGGGAAGGGGGGAAAGAGGTGGCGGGGGGGTGGGGAAGGGGGTGCGGGGAGGGAGGGGCGGGGAAGGCGGGGGAAAGGGGGGAAAGTGAGGGGACGGGGAAGGGGGGAAGGGGGCGCGGGGTGGGGCGGGGACGAGGGGAAGGGGGGCGGGGAAGGGGGGAAAGGGGGCGTGAGGGGGGCAGGGCGGGGAAGGGGGGACGGGGCGGGGAAGGGGGGCGGAGAAGAGGGGTTGGGAAATGGGGGGCGGGGCAGGGAAGGGGGGCAGGGAAAGGGAGGGTGCGGCGGGGAAGGGGGGGTGGAAAAAGAGTGAGGGGGGAAAAGGAGGGGAATGGGGGAGGGGGAAATGGGGAGGCGGGGAAAGGGGGTACGGGGGGACGGGGCGGGGCGGGGAAGGGAGCGTGGGGAAAGGGGGGGAAGGAGAGGCGGGGAAAGGGGGGGTGGAAGGGGGAAGGGTGGGCGGCTGAGGGCGGGGGTGGGGAAGGGGGGGGCGGGGAAGGGGGTCGAGGAAGGGAGGGGGGCGGGGAAGGGGGGAAGGGGGCGAGGGGCGGGGCGGGGAAGGGGGGAAAGGGGGCGCGGGGCGGGAAATGGGGTGGGGGGCGGTGCGGGGAAGGGTGGCGGGGAAAGGGGGGCCAGGAAGAGGGGCGGGGAAAGGGGGCGCGGGGTGGGGCGGGGGAAAGGGCGCGGGGGGGAGGTAGATGAGGGGGGCGGGGGGGAGGGAGACGAGGGGGGGCGGGGCGGAGGGAGACAATGGGGGGGCGGGGGGGGAGGAGGGCGGGGAGAGACGAGGAGGGGGAGACGAGGGGGAGGGGGGGAGACGAGGGGGAGGGGGGGAGACGAGGGGGGGGAGGGAGAGGAGGGGGACGGGGGGAAGATGGGGGGAGGGAGACGAGGGGGGGGGAGGGAGACGAGAGGGGAGGCGGGGAGGTGAGGGGTGAGACAAGGGTGGGAGGGGGGTAGGTGAGGGGGGAGATAAGGGTGGGAGGGGGGTAGGTGAGGGGGGAGATGAGGGTGGGAGGGGGGTAGGTGAGGGGGGAGATGAGGGTGGGAGGGGGGTAGGTGAGGGGGTAGGTGAGGGGGGAGATGAGGGTGGGAGGGGGGTAGATGAGGGTGGGAGGGGGGTAGGTGAGGGGGGAGATGAGGGTGGGAGGGGGGTAGGTGAGGGGGGAGACGAGGGTGGGAGGGGGGTAGGTGAGGGGGGAGACGAGGGTGGGAGGGGGGTAGGTGAGGGGGGAGACGAGGGTGGGAGGGGGGTAGGTGAGGGGGGAGACGAGGGTGGGAGGGGGGTAGGTGAGGGGGGAGACGAGGGTGGGAGGGGGGTAGGTGAGGGGGGAGACGAGGGTGGGAGGGGGGTAGGGGAGGGGGGAGACGAGGGTGGGAGGGGGGTAGGGGAGGGGGGAGACGAGGGGGGTGGGGGAGGGGGGGAGGTGAGGGGGGAAGACGAGGGGGGGTAGGTGAGGGGGGGAGGTGAGGGGGGAAGACGAGGGGGGGTAGGTGAGGGGGGGAGGTGAGGGGGGAAGACGAGGGGGGGTAGGTGAGGGGGGAGACGAGGGGGGAGACGAGGGGGGGGTAGGTGAGGGGGGAGACAAGGGGGCGAGGGGGTAGACGAGGGGAGGAGGGGGTAGACGAGGTGGGTGGGGGAGACGAGGTGGGGGGGAGACGAGGGGGGCGAGACGAGGTGGGGGGAGACGAGGGGGGGAGGTGAGGGGGGAGACGAGGGGGAGAGGGGGGGAGGTGAGGGGGAGAGGGGGGGAGGTGAGGGGGGAGACGAGGGGGGGAGAGGGGGAGGTGGGGGGGGAGGGGAGGGGGGGAAGGTGGGGATAGGGGAGAGAGGGGGAGGAGGAGTGGGGGAGAGGGGGAAGGGGAGAGGATGGGGGGAGGAGGAGGGGGGGAGAGGGGGAGGGGGGAGAGGGGGGAGGGGGGAGGAGGGGGGGAGAGAGGGAGAGGGGGGGTTGAAGAGAGGACCGAGGGGGCGAGGGGAGGGAGATCGGGAAGTGGGGGGAGGGTAGGGAGAGGGAAAGAAGGACGGAAGGAAGGAGAGAAAGGAGAAAAAGGAGAAAGAAAAAAGCAGGGAGAGAAAAGAAAAAAGGAGGGAGGAAGAAGAGGAAATGAGGGAAGAGGAGGGAAGAAGAAGGTGCCCGGGCTGTATCCATTCTGGATTAATGTCGAATTGTATTAATGATAAAATTGATTTGGGGAAATGGTGTGAGGACAGAACTCAATAAATTGAGGAGGTATTTCATTAAATCCTTTGTACTGGCCTTTTGAAAATGGGAAGGAAGTTGGATCCTGTACAGAGATGATAAATAAATAGAGCTGTGTCACTACATTTAAAAACTTGTCATTAAACAGACAGATGGAGCATTGCACCTTTGTCCTTACCCTGTTGGTGTTATCTTTCAGGCTGTAAGCTTGCACTGCCAACTCCACAGGATCCAGGCACCGGTCAGGTATTGGCCACTCTGCACTACATTAGAGAGACATAATGCTCAAAATGCAGGTGCTTGGACATACACCTCTCGTGGCTTCCATAAAGCTGGGATTTCCAGGCAGTCTGAGAAAACATCATCAGACTCTCTTTCAGCTGCAAAGATCAGCTCGGAGGTTTTGGAGACTCTCAGGCAAACCGCTGCAAAGCATTTTGGGAAGTCAGCCATGGATGCCTCAGGGCTGGAGAGTGTGATCGAGTCCATCCTGAAGCTGGGTCTAAACCAGGCTCAGCTTAAGCAGTTGCTCACTTTGAATCCGAAAATCGCTGTGCAACCTCCACAGAGGAGCCTCGCGGCGCTCAATGCACTCAACCTCCTTGGCTTAAACCCAAGTAACATTATCAAGATCCTGGAAAAATGTCCAGATCTGCTTGGAGCAAAGGCACATCAACTTCAGCCACTTATTGAGAACCTACAGAAGTATGGGCTGGGAGAAGGTAATATAATGGCTCCTGTCTATGTCTCAGGATTCACACAATATGGGAAGTATACAGAATTATGAAGATGATAACTTAGAGTTTATAAGCCTGCTGCATTTATGCTTAAAATGTGGAAGGTGTCATATATCTTGCCCCTTCAACACTGGTTTCACTTTGTCATGACCCATTGTTGCCTCATGTCTGCTTTCTCTGGTATTCAATCCTTTCCGCTGTAAGGAGGTGTTCTCTCTATAAACTGAAATCTAATTGTTTGTGAGAGATTGATGGGACCAAACCTTCATGAGAAGACTCTTCGGGCCCTGTTGTTCATTTTCAGTGTGCCTTTCCTTTCTCTAGGCAGTCTACAACGTGTCTTGGTGCATTCCCCACAGATCCTGAATCTTTCTGCAAAACAGGTGAACAACACAGTACGTTTCTTCAAAGACAAGTGTGTTTTCACAGCTGCTCAGATCACAGAAATCCTCCGGACTTCACCCAATGTCCTTTTTGAGAAATTTGAAGAATTGGAATATAAATTCCAGGTAACGAGCACATCCTGGTTAACACCGTGTATTAAACTAACCCATTTTATTTATGCTTTCTGCTGCCCATTGCTCTTATGTTTTATTGTAGAATAATCCTAATGGATTAGAATTATGAAGGTACGTAGTTTTTAAATTTGATGTCTGTGAAAAGTCCTTTCACAAGCAAAATGTTAAATGAGATCAATTAAGAATGGACTGTTTGAATCTAAACCCTTGGTTTGAAAGTTCTGAGTTTAAAAAATCTGGGATTCAATCCTTCATATCTAACTCTATAATTCAGGAAATAGAGGGATTGGGCCCAACGAACCTGCTCCATCACTTAACCATGGCTGATCACCTCTCAGTGCCATTTCCCTTGACATATTTATTATTCTATTGCTCTTTGTCTCGAACCTGTGCAATGACTGAACCCTCTCAGCCCTCTGGGGTAGAGAATTCTAAAGATTCGCCAGAATATTTTCTCCTCATCTCAGTCCTAAATATTCTACCCGTTGTTCTGAGTGTGTTTCCCCCTCCTCTGGTTCTACATTCCCCTCAGCGTGGCCAGGGAAAATATTCAGGTGACATTTTCTAAGACATTAACTTGAGTATTGCAACAATTATGTTTATGGATTTAAAAAGAATTTTTAAATCTTCAGTTTGTAGACACTGACATCTGTCTGTTCAGATGTATAATAAAAATCATAAGGTACAGTTTGAAGGGGAGAATTCCTCTGTTGCTTTGAACAACATTACTCTCTTAATTAATACCATCAAGACAAAGACACCAAATTAGTTCATTCTCTCATTGCTCTCTGTTGCATTTTATTGAGAAAATGCAATCCGGCACTATACAACAGTAACTGGACACTGTCGCTTACTCTGTAACAGAACTTTCACACTTTTGAGATGGGAAAGAGTAATGCACAAATTCCAAACGTATTTTGAAATTATTCTTAAGAACGTAATCTTTGAATACTACTAAACAAGTATTTTGTGTCATTGTTTACTGTGAAGATAGGTAGAGAACTTGGGGAAATAAATAGCAACATTTTGTACAGTGTCCATATTACAGAGGAATAGGTGCTGGATGTCTTAAACCACTTAAAGGTGGATAAATCCCTGGGACGTGATCAGGTGTACCCTAGAACTCTGTGGGAAGCTGGGCCCCTTGCTGAGATATTTGTATCTTTGGTAGCCACAAGTGGGGTGCTGGAAGACTGGAGATTGGCCAACATGGTGCCACTATTTTAAAAAGGTTGTATGGCCGGTTTCCATACTGTAGGGCCAGGGGATATGCAGTGTTACAGGGAAAAAGATAGGGGGCTGCATATAGATGGGATGCTCTTTGCAGTGTTGATATGGACTTGTTGGGCCTAATGACCTGTTTTCACATTGCAGGGCCATGGGAAAAACCAGAACTACAGATAAGTGATTGTGATATCAGTGGTGGCCAACTTAGAGTCATAGAGTTGTACAGCACAGAAACACACCCTTCGGTCCAAATCTTTCCTCTCACACCCTAAACCTCCATCGCTCCAGGAAAAACAGCCCCAGCTTGTTCAGCCTCTCCCTGTAGCTCAAATCCTCCAAACCTGGCACCATCCTTTCAATTGAACCCTTTCAATTTTCACAACATCCTTCCTATAGGAGGGAGTCCGGAATTGCATACAATATTCCAAAATTGGCCTAACCAATGTCCTGTACAGCTGCAACATGACCTCCCAACTCCTGTACTCAATGCTCTGACCAATAAAGGAAAATATACCAAACACCTTCACTATCCTATCTACCTGCAACTCCTCTTTCAAGGAACTATGAACCTGCACTCCAAGGTCTCTTTGTTCAGCAACACTCCCCAGGACCTTACCATTAAGTATAAGTCCTGCGCTTTCTTGCCTTTCCAAAATGAGACACCTAATTTATCTAAGTTAAACTCCATCTGCCAGTCCTCTGCCCATTGGCCCATCTGATCAAGATCCTGTTGAACTCTGAGGTAACCTTTTTAACTGTCCACTACATCTCCAATTACAGGGTCATCTGCAAACTTACTGTCACCATCTTCTGTGTTCTACCTTTGAGCCAGTTCTGTATTCAGATAGCTAGTTCTCCCTGTATTCCATGTGATCTGACCTTGTGAACCAGTCTCCCACGGGGAACCTTGTTGAACGCCTTACTGAAGTCCATATAGATCACGTCTACCTCACTGCCCTCATCACTCCTCTTTGTTACGTCTTCAGAAAACTCAATCAAGTTAGTGAGACATGATTTCCCACGCACAAAGCCATGTTGACTATCCCTAATCAGTCCTTGCCTTTCCAAATACATGTCATACACTGTTTTCCATTGCTGTTGGTGTGGTCTCCTCTACATTGGGGAGACAGAATGCCTACTTAAGGAAAATCTCAGAGAACATCTCTGGGACACGCACTAAAAAAAACCCCACTGCCCTGTGGTCGAACACTTTAACTCCCCTTCCAACTCCAAAAAGGACAGGCAAGTCCTGGGCCGCCTCCACTGCCAAACTCTAGCCACCCGACGCCTGGAGGAAGAACATCTCATCTACCACCTCGGGACCCCCCCCCCAACCACACAGCATCAATGTAGATTTCACCAGTTTCCTCATTTCCCCATCCCCTACTTTGTCATCGAGCCAACTTTCCACTCAGCACCGCCCTCATGAACGTTCCTACTGGTCCATCCTCCTCCTCCCTATCCGCTCAATCATCCTCCTTTCTGACCTATCACTTTCCCAGTTACCTTCACCCCCCTCCTCCCATTTATCTCTTAGCCCTCATGGGCCACCTCCTCATTCCTTACGAAGAGCGTATGCTCATGTCGCTGACTCTCCTCCTTGGATGCTGCTTGACCAGCTGCACTTTTCCAGCACCACACTTTTCGATTTAGTAAGGCATTTGATAAGGTTCCTCATGGCAGATCAAATGGGATACATGGAGAACTAGCCATTTGGGTACAGAACTGGCTGAAAGGTAGAAGGCAGAGGGTGGTGTTGGAGGGTTGCTTTTCAGACTGGAGGCCTGTGACTAGTGCCACAAGGATCGGTGCTGGATCCACTGCTTTTCATAATTTATGTAAATGATTTGAACATGAATGTAGGAGGTATGGTTAATAAGTTTGCAGATGACACCAAAATTGGAGGTGTAGTGGACTGCGAAGAAGGTTACCTCGGATTACAACGGGATCTTGACCAGATTGGACAATGGGCCGAGGAGTGGCAGATGGAGTTTAATTTAGATAAATTTGAAGTGTTGCATTTTGGGAAGGCAAATTGGGCAGGACTTAATGGTCAGTCTTGAGGAGTGTTGCTGAACAGAGACTCCTGGGAGTGCAGGTTCATAGTTTCTTGAAAGTGGAGTACAAGGTACACATGATAGTGAAGAAGGCGTTTGGTATGCTTGCTTTTATTGGTCAGTGCATTGAGTATAGAGGTTAGGAGGTCATATATTGTGGCTGTACAAGACATTGGTGAGGCCACTTTTGGAATACTGCGTTCAGTTCTGGACCCCCTGCTATTTGAGGATATTGTGAAACTTGAAAGAGTTCAGAAAAGATTTGAGGATGTTGCCAGGGTTTGAGCTATAGGGAAAGACTGAATAGGCTGGGGCTATTACCCCTGGAGTGTCAGAGCCTGAGGGGTGACCTCAGAGTTTAGAAAATCATGAGGGGCATGGATAGGGTAAATAGACAAAGTCTTTTCCCTCGGGTAGGGGAGTCCCAAACTAGTGGGTATGGGTATAAGTTGATAGGTTCCTTTTAAATCTTTCCCCTAAGGGGCAATTGTTTCACACACAAGGTGATACATGTATGGAATGGGGAAGTGGTGGAGGCTGGTACAATTACATTTAAAAGGCACCTTCATGGGTATATAACTGGGAAGGGCTTAGAGGGATAGGGGACAAATGCTGACAAATGGGACTAGATTAATTTGGGGTATCTGGTCGGCTTCCATGCTATACAGCTCTTTGACCAGATTTATGATTTTCTAAATAATAGGTTTTATTATCACAAGTAAATGTTCCTCGCTGAAGAGCTCTTGGGCAGGTGGGTAGATGTATTATCTCAAAAGGTAGTAGAATTTCAATCCCTAATATTGACATTTTCCTCTTTGTACCCCCAGCCTGTAGCCGCCCTCTCTGTATTCTCCAGCCGTATCAATTATCCCTGGAGAAGTTGGCTGCCAGGAATAAAAAATGCTTCTATGCCACTGTGTTGTGCTGGTTGATATTGTATGGGTACCTGGCTTTATACCTAACCCAGCTGAGAAAAACAAAATCTCCAAATTGGGTTTCACAGATCCACCTGACAGAATCAATTTTCTTCCTAGGTAACCCACTGCAAATTGTTCACTTGGCAATCTTCAGGGCATGTGAAGTGCTCATTACAAACTGCAATTATCATTTGTAGCTGAGAAGCTTTCTTCATGAGGACATAGGTTGGAGGCGCTGCAAAGCAATGATGGAATTGAAAGCATAGGATCCTGGGAAACCAGTGAATCTCAGCAAAGGCAGGTGCCTCTGGAGTTCTGGTAGAATGTTGATATGTGGTAATATAAAACAGTCAAGAAGCAAACACTTTAAAGTCCAGTTGAGGGAATAAGCAGATGTTAAAACATCAGGTGAGGTGGATCATGTGGGTGAAAACTTAGATGCATAAATAAAGCTGAGCTCAGAGTTAAGCAATATGTCAGGGTTCTGTAGTTTGGGCTACATATGTATGCTAGCAAATAGCTAAACATAACTTTCAGCACTGTTATCACTCTCTCTGTAAATTCTATCATTGTCTTCTAAAAGTACAATTTAATCACATGATTATAAACTGCCTCTATTTTCCTAGTACGCCTACTTCCGAATGGGTATAAAACAATCAGAAATTGCAAAATCCGCATTGTTCCGGGTGTCGCTAGAAGAACTGAAGCAGCGTCACATCTTCTTGGAACGACTAGGACTTTACCAGACTCCAGATAAGAAGGGACAGACTCAGATTGTAAACCCCAAACTGAAGGATGTAATCTCCACCAGCGAGGACCATTTTCTGGCTAAAGTGGCCAGGTCAACCCACGAAGAGTTTGACATCTTTAAGAAGCTACTGAGCTGTGAGGAGATAGAGAAAGAAGAACTTGAGTCCTCAGAATGGGGAGACGAAGAAGAACTCGAGAAGGACTACAGCAGTGAGGAAGATGATGGACCACTTCAGAGAAATCGCTAAAGGTTATATTCCAGAAAGGGATTAGAGTTGATGATTAAATTGAGTATTTGTGCTGGAGGATACCAATTAAAATTGCAAATGGGAAGCTACAAGCATGATTCATTAATTAAAAAAACATTATTCTCTGCTAGACTTTGTACAAATGACCATGTTTTATACAGATTTTAAAATTGGTAGAATGTAACTATAAGCCAATAATATGGAAATTTATTGTCGTTGGTAAGGTGCTATAGCAATGAAGACCCTCCTTCAGTTACCGATATCAGCTATTAGCCTGGTTGAGGTAACTATCTCTAGATATATGATGCATGTCAGAAATATGTTTGAAGTAAATTAATCTTGCAGGTTGCAACACAGAGGAAAAGACCAATGAAAACATACTTTAAAAAAACAAATGTGTTTAAGATAAACTTTACTGTTCACACAGTGCAAATACAAAAATAGTGTGTAAAGGATAAGAAGCTACAAAGCTTAAATAATTCATTCTGGCACTTAGAATCCTTATGCAATATATAATAGATTACATTTTATATAATTATAGTGCTGCTTGGTGATCCCAACAGGTTTGGAAAAGACTGGTTAAAACAATTGTAATGGGGTGTCAGTGTATTTTAATGGTAGAAGAGAAGCACAGATGTGGAACTGAGTAAGTTCTGCTTTGATAGCATGAAACCCCCCAATCTCACCCACACCCTATGCACACAGATTTCTCACCAAGGGACCTTCCATTCTTGAAATGGGCTCACAGTGTGGGAAAGAGTTTGGAAAGTGCTGGTTTATATACTCCCAAATAAGAGTTAGTTATATTATTAAAGAACAGCTGACCATTTCTTTAGGAGGTATGTAGTGCAACGGTTAACAATCTCTTAGCCAAGTTGCTTTTCTTTAGGAATAGAAATGAAACCAGCTATTAAAAATAAACTAGTACTAAAGTAACTTAAATACAAAAGTATTAAATTTAAAATAACTATCCATTTAAGTTATTCTGTACTAAAGCAATGCTTTAGTGATAACTTTAATCTGGAACAAAGCAATGCTGGAGAACTCAAACTGCAATACTCTAATTGTAAATCTACAATAGTATGTAGAGTGGGTTCTTTTTTGATATGTTTTATTGAGATGTAATTCAATTAATTTTTATGAATGAGGTGGTGGAGGTTGGTACAATTACAACATTTAAAAGGCATCTGGATGGGTAGATGATTAGGAAGGATTAATAAATATGGACTAAGTGCTGGCAAATGGCACTAGATTAATTTAGGATATCTGGTCAGCATGGATGAGTTGGATGGAAGTATCTGTTTCTGGGCTACACATCTCTATGACCTAGAGATTATCACTTCTATCACTAAATGGTTTCACCACTCAATCCTTTGCTGTACGGTAAAATGTATAACTTTAGCAAGAAATCAGTTGCAATTTGAGAAATTTACTGAAATCAGTTTGAGAAGTAGCTGGAAACCTTAAGCAAGTGCATTTCATAGGTTGCAAACATCAGCCATAAAATGAGAATTAAACAGAACAGTGTACAATATTGGTGACTGAAAGATTTCAGTTTTAAAACAAAAGTATGCTGAACACATTCACTTGGGATTGGTGATGATCAACCAGACTCCAACGGTGACAAAAAACACCATTTCTGGCAATTCGATTGGAATGAAAGAGCAAGCTCAACTCATTGTGAAATCTAATGAAGATTTCCAAGATGCTCTGATCACAACTCCTTCATATTCACCTTTTCCATGGAATGGTTGCAAAGAACAAAAATAATGTTCTTGAAGTGTCTTATTGATGTTCAGCACCCTCAACATGTGACCTTAAATATTCAAACTTTTTAAAAATTGAGTGATTTGTGTCCTATATAATAGAAGTGTAAATCTAATGACAATAGCATACTTTATATTCTAATACAGGAGTGTTAAATTTGGAACAAACCCTTAAAACATGCTCCCAACTATTGTGTAGCCACTCAAAAAAAAGCATAGTCAGTATACTGTTATTTCAGTTTGGATTTGTTCTTTAGGGTGAATTTGCTTTTCTTTCTGGACTAAGGCACTTTTAGGGAAGCATTCAGATTTCCATGACCAGTCTAATGCATGTTAGCCTGTGACACAGTCTGCTGATCTGCCTTAACATGTTAGACAGGAGCTGCCTAGTTAAAACAGTAAAGTGGAAGGAAATTCTCCAAGTAATTTGTTAAGCAGTTTGTAATATTCATATTCCCCAAAAATTAAAGGTTCTGACTATCATTCAGTACATGAGTATATCAAGTTGTTATCTAAGGACATCAGATTGATAAATTGGTGTTTCACAAAAGGGCAATGAGTGGGAGTAAACCACTCACCCTCAACTTGTGCACAGCCTGCGATAGGGACGGTGCTGTTTGCATACTCCTATCATTAGGCAACTTGTTGGATTCAATATTATATGCATTGGTTGCATGCAATGGATAGTCTTTGTTGAGGATGTGGGCTAAGAAGAGAGGGTGAGAGAAGGAATGATCGATGTGCAATATTGTGAGGCAGGCAGACAGCTTGTTTGCATGGGGTAAGTTCTGCATTTCTCCCTCCCTGATTTGGATCTTTGCAAACTGACCAAATTCCTTGCCTTCATAGACATGTGTTTTTCTCCCAGGGTTCCACTCATCCCCAGAAGTGACTTCTATTCCTAGCAGGCTCCACTGTCACTCATTCTAAGTTCCTGTTGCATGAAGGAAGTATGTGATAAAACAAGTACCAATTGTTTCAAATAAAGAGAGGTATTAATTCCAGGGCATCTCAAATCAGCAGCAATAATCATCTGAAAGCCCCTGGAATGGATTTGAATTGCCTGATCTGTGTATAATTAAAAGGAGTTGTAACTGGAGAAATAATGATCAATCTATGGCTACTTTAGTATCCCAGGGCAAGAGAAAATTTTCAATTGCTGTTTAGTCAAAATGCACGTTTGGAAAATTAGATGTGACTTGGTATAGAGGCTATTTTTGCTGGCACTCCTACCTAGGATCAATGATGAGGGATAGCTAAATGTGACCTGCAGCTGCTTCAGGAGTTTTACTCAACACTAATTGCTGTCTTCAGATGAAGGATTAGCATGGTGTTCAGCAGTCCCCCACACCATGGTGCCTCCCACTCCAGCACACTACTAAGCTCTTACAGCCACTCCATTCTTCGGCCTGCAGTAGACATCACTGATTCCGCACAGCACTAGGTAATAAAAATTACAGGATGAAAATAAAAGGAATTAAATCAAATTAAAAACAAGTGCAAGTGCAGCTACCCTGCTTATAGCATGAGAATGTTCCCCTCAGTCCTGGCTAAGCAGGTATTCGAGAAGGTCAGCTTGGAGCTCCTCAGAAGATGGCAGTGTTTGGTGATTCACATTCTCCTCATCACTCCCATACTGCTCGCAACATCCATGGCCATCTAGGAGATGATCCTCATTGGCACACACCTCACTCCTTCTGCCTGCTAACTTCAGAGAAGTTTTGAAATCCTGGCAGTTCTCTCCAACCATTGCAGAACGGTTTCTCGAGAGTCCTGTCAATAACACGTAGGAAGAGTTATTTTATATTACAGAGCATGTGCTGCCCCATCCCAGATATTGTTGCAATTGGAGGCTGGAAGAACATTTGTGAGCCAAGGTCCAATTGTGTTAGGGCATGAAGATCCTGGAACAACCCTGTGATCATATCACAGAGCTGCCCATCGTTGAATATAAATAACATGGTATGCAGCAGTTTTAGAACACACGCTGAATGAACACCAGCAGAAGGAACACTAGAGTCTGGAACTCTGCATCAGATCAACATAGACATGAATACAAAGTAGAAAGATTAGTCCTTACCCAAAATAATTCTAGGATAACAACCTGGTAAATCTACAATTACCATGTATAGCAGTATTTAATATCAATCTACAATTAAATAGTGTCACTTTGAAATCTAGATCTGAAGATTGTCCTGAACCTTGCCTTCTCCACAACCAGCTTATAAAGAACTGAAGCTTGATGCAGCATCAAACAACATGATAAAAGAGTTCTTACAGCAGGTACTTGCATGGAGAATTGACAAGGTGAGGAGTGTCAGGTCTACAGAATGGAACAACATTCTCTCACTTTCTCACCCAGTGTCAGTGTCACACTGAGATTTTACCTTGGAAAGGATTTGGGAAAACGTATTTTCAAGACTTTTTAAAGCAATATATATTCCCACAAATTAAAAGAAAGTCAATGAGCAAAATATTGACGTAGACCCTCATGGACTGTGAAAGATAAACATTTTGTCAGTGTGTGTTGGTAATAAACAAATAGTCTGCACACCCACTGTTAGGAAGATTTGTATAGTTTCTGGAGTGTGGTCTGGCAGCTCCACCCCGAAGGTCTCTGAGACACTGCAAAATACAAATTGTGCAGTCTTTGAACTGAAAGCAAGAACAACTTTAGTCATCAGAAGGGAATTTCAAGAAGCTGGTCAGGAATTACTTTATTTGTCATAAAAGATGACCCCCTGACCTGAGGCAGTGTAGTTTCATCCTTATTTTGCATTCTGGCATAAAGACTAATTGAATTAAATCAGCCTGATTATAAATACTTGTCAATATGTCCATAGCTTCACCAAATGGTTTCTGGGTCTATCTTTCAAACAAATGCAAAGGTGTTTGTTTCTTCTTGCGGGAGTGTCTTGGACCAGAAGGCATAATCTCAGAGTAAGGGGTTACCTGTTTTTCCTCGGAGGCTAAGAAATTTGTGGAATCCTTTACCACAGAGGGCTGTCAAAGTTGGGTTGTTAAGTATATTCAAGGCTGAAAATGTTTAGGTTTATTGGAAATCAAAGGTTATGGGAATATGGCTGGGAAGTGGAGTTCATTATTAGATCAGTCATGATCTCATTAAAAGCAGAGTTGACTCAATGGGCCAAATGACCTATTTCTGCTCCTACATCTTATAGTCTTATAAGCAACGTGCACTTATGTCCTGTATTAATGTAAAGCCCCAAGTATAACTGAGCATGCTGGGACCCCATCAAATGTGGAAGGTGTTCAAAATACTTAAAAGGAATTATAAGTAGTAATGTAACCAAATTAACATTTAAGGCATTTTGCAATCTGCTTTAAGAAACCCTACATCATGCACAGGTCAGAACAGAATGTTGTGCTGATGTCAGTCGCTTCTCTTCCACAAGGTACATTAAACCCAAAAAGCAGAAAAACACCTTTTGTTGGGTCAATGAATTTGCCTCATCAACCAAGCCCAGAATTCACAGCTGTGATGGAAGGACTCTGGTTCCACACTTACTTCCTTTGCTGGAGTACACCTCTTCCCAGGTGTACAGAGCTAGGTTCACTGGCTGAATCACCCAGGAGTTCTTCATTAGCTCCTCTAGGCTCAGGCGCTGGTGAGGATCAGGCTGCAGCATCCAGGACACCAGCTTCATAAATTCTGCAGAAAAGGAAAACCATCACAGTAAGAAGAATTCAGTCCTCAAAGCAGAGATATTTGCATTAATGAACAATATTATACGGGATCCTGTGCACATTTGATTCATATATTCCCTGACAATCCATTAGTTGCTTGTCTGCATTGTAATATTTCCATTATAAAAATAATTATTTTGAATGAACCCATTGACACACCACCCTGCAGGTAGGACTTGAACCTTCTGACCCGGAGTTGGGGACACTACCACTGCATTATAAGAGGCCAATGTATTTCTGTTATATAATAGGTGAATAATAATCTCCCATGGCTTTATTTACAGAGAGTCAGACAATTGACAATGTGATGGGATGTTGAAAGAGCTGCAAAAGGATAGATAGAAAAAGAAAAGGAGGATGCTTGTGGACCATCTGAACAATGGGAGATTGTATGGAGCAATAAAAGAGAAACACAGCAAGTATGGCCTGGGAGATAGGAGATTGGAATCAGAAGCCGGCTTAAGCAGATCACAGCACGGTGTAAGAAGCAGAAATTGCAGGATGAGCACCAAATGTTCAAACAATTAGGACTTGAATGCAGAGACTTTGATTAAAGGAGATTGCAAACAGTACAAAAAATAAGGCTGATAAAGGAACAACAGATTGGACTGGTCAGACCAGTGGCAAATGGAGTTCATCCCAGAGAAAAGACAAAATGAAGAAATTTAGAGGAAACAATCTTTTGTCTTTGCACATCACCTAGTCAATTAGAACAATTCCTTTTTCAAGTGTTTGGCTCCTGCTTCACATTTTAGACAGAATTAACTGTTTTCAGGATAACACTAATTCGGACTTGGAATATTGTGTTGGGGTTGTTCGGGATGTTGGTGAGGCCTCTTCTGGAGTACTGTGTCCAGTTCTGTTGCTCTGTTATAGGAAGGATATTATTAAGTTGGAGATAATGTCAATGTATCTGGCAAACTACCTGCTTGGAGTTTATTGCCAGACATTTGGATGTTGTCTTGACTTGATGAGACTTAAACTGACATGAAGAAATAGCAAATCCACACCAACCAAATCGCCAATGTTTGTGGGGCAGCTTTGTTCGAAGCGCACCATCAGCCAGGAAATCCAGCCCATTAAGTGGGTTTTTTCCCCCCCTCTCAGCATATTCTGCTTGACCTGGTGAGTATTCCCAGCATTTTCCGTTTTTTTTAAAGCATTCATGTCTGGGTTTGAGACACAACATTTGGTGCTAACAAGTTGTCATTGTATGATGAGCACATTACAGGGAACCACTCGGTCCATCATACTTGCACTGGCTATTTGATTAATCCTACTTTTCATTGATTTATAAAGTTTTATTTAGCATGCCCTTGTGAAACTGTGGCAATGCCAGGAAAAAAAATTAAGGTCTTACTTTGTGATTTCCTGTTTGCGAATGACCATGTGCTCATGCCCCCCTCAGAACTGAGCGTGTGTGGTTGAATGGACTTGTCCTCCAGTGCATACAACAGCTTTGGTTTTAAGACCACTGTGAAGTACACTGAAACAATATCAGCCTACTCCAAGAAAGTCCCACCTCAAGCCCAAGATTTCATTGTGTGGCCAGAACTTGTCAGTGATAGGGAAGTTCACTTAGCTCAGCAACACACTCTCATGAGCTGTCTATGTCAATGGTAAGACACAGGCAGGAACAGCCAAAGCAAATGTAACCTTCAACCATTAGTCTGGGAAACCAAACTGAAAATCTACAGAGCAGTTACCATGCCAAGTCTGTTCTATGCAATACAAAGCTTAGATTGAGTGCCAGCATCATGCCAGGAAGCTGAACCACATCCATTTGTGTGCCTTTAGGAGCTTCTGAAGATCAATCAGATGGCAGAACAAAATCCCAGGTGCTGAGGTGTCAAACATCCACACCATACTGTGACAGTCACAGTCAAGTAGGGCTGGCCATGCAGCCAGTATTTCTGACATTCACTCACCAAAGTGAATCTTCTGTTGAAAGCCTGAGTGTGGGGATCTCTCTCATGACAGTTAAAGGAAGTGCTACAAGAATACACTCAAGGATTCACTTTGGAGTTTTGGTGTCAACTTTGAGTTCTAGTGGTAGATCACACAGGATCACTGCATCTGATATGATCAAATCTCTTTCAAAGACTAGTACGTATCGGAGGCAGAGAGAAAATGTAAGGAGAGAAAAACCTGAGCCAGCAACTTATTCAAAACTCAAATCATCTACAGTATTCTGTTCTACTTAGAGTCATAGAGACCCTCTTCGCTGTCCACTACACCTCCAATTTGGGTGTCATCTGCAAACTTACTAACTGTACCTCTTATGCTAGTGTCCAAATCATTTATGTAAATGATAAAAAGTAGTGGACCCAGCACCAATCCTTGTAACATTCCACTGGTCATAGGCCTTCAGTCTGAAAAACAACCCTCCACCACCACCCTCTGTCTTCTACCTTTGAGCCAGTTCTGTATCCAACTGGCTAGTTCTCCCTGTATTCCATGAGATCTAACCTTGCTAATCAGTCTCCTATGGGGAACCTTGTCAAAAGCATTACTGAAGTCCATATAGATCACATCTACAGCTATGCCCTCATCAATCCTCTTTGTTACTTCCTCAAAAAACTCAGTCAAGTTTGTGAGACATGATTTCCCACGCACAAAGCCATGCTGACTATCCCTAATCAGTCCTTGCCTTTCCAAATACATGTACATCCTGTCTCTCAGGATTCCCTCCAACAACTTGCCCACCACTGACATCAGACTCACCGGTCTATAGTTCCCTGGCTTGTCTTTACCGCCCTTCTTAAACAGTGGCACCATGTTTGCCATCCTCCAGTCTTCTGGCACCTCACCTGTGACTATCGATGATACAAATATCTCAGCAAGAGGCCCAGCAATCACTTCTCTAGCTTCCCTTTCTTGCAGCAGAACCTTCTGGATTCAGATCAACTTCAATAGTCACCTACAAATCTATTGGAACCCTATCACCCCAGATGTTAATGCTGTTTCAAAAGATTAACTAAAGCTTTATTTCGTGCAACAAAGGATTTTTGTTGTAAAAGGGGTGTACTGAGTAGTAAATGAGGAATATTTATAATATAAACAGACAATGAAGAACATGTCAATTTAAATCTGACATCAAATCAAGAGAATCTCCAAATGTCCAGCAATAAAGTCTAAGGAAGTTGCCCCATTACATTGACAAATGCTCATAGACAGCAAACATTAAGCAAAAGTTACATTACAACAAGTCTTAGCATCATCCTCTTATCCTGGTACTACAAATGTGACATGTGCCTTCCCCATGCTCGAAACCAAGACAGATTCACAGAAAAATGCTTCACTGGCTCAGAGTCGCAAATGAAATGGTATCAATTGGCAAGGTTTCACCAACAGTCACTCCAGCCTCCCATCGTAGGCACAATGGTTAGTATCCCAAGCTGTATGATATCAATGCTTTAATTCCAGAAACTGCAAAGTGAGCAGACTCAATCCATACACTCCAGATTACAAGTGTGTCCTTGGGCTAGCCAGTATTTGAAGACTGTATCTTACCATCTGATACTTGAAAAGGTGGTTTTAGCTTAGCTGCTACTGTCTCTTCCACATCACTGAATGGATTCTCTGCAAAGACTAGGGTATACAAGGTCACTCCCAGGGACCAGATCTCCAATTCAGGCCCAGAATACCTGGACACAAAGAAGAAGGAGAACATTAGATCCATTGGCAAAAGGAATAAAAATTCTGCTCCTCCAAAATCAAAGGCCTGCTAATATTGGAAGCTGACTAAGTAGGAAATCTTTTGCACCGTATATTTACTTCATGAACACCTCTTCATTTATATCAAAAGCAAACAGGTTTAGCAGTGAGAAAAATGCCATGAGGAGGATGCTGATGGAAACAAAAGATAAGAATAAAATCAGATCTTCTCTGTAATACACTTTCAGTGTCAGATTGTATCAAAAACGACAGTTAGAGCAAAGCGGCACAAAGCTGGTCTTTATGGTGCTGGAGGGTTGGGTATGCTGCAGGATCTGCCAAGAAACCAGAGGTTCCAGCTTGCCCTGTTCAAAGGCCATGAACAGAAAAAGGAAAACTAATCTGATTTGGGGTTTGGCAGTGATCATAAAATATTCGGAATCATTTGATTTGTGACTGGCAGAATTTCGGGAGCAATTCTATCTTGATAATATCGAAGGAGAGGAACTAGGAGGAAATTTGTTAAACAGCACTATAACAAGTTATCTGATATATAAAGAGAGCCAGGATTTCATAGACCATGTTGGCTCAGAATGACTAAGGAAGAGTTGGATTATAGATTTGATCTGTAGGAATGTACAGTGTAAAGTGAATAAAAAGGGAACAGCATCAGGATAAAAACTATTTACTGAAAAGTACAGGTTTCCACTGAGTCAATATGGAGTGTCAATTATGGACAGCTGTAGAGGATTTTACAGGCTTGACCCTTCCTGTAACAAGGACAATGAGTGACTGAGAAGTAGGCATCATGGAAAAAAAAAACAAAGGGAAAGAGAATCTAAAAGATAGGAGTGTTCAGTTGAAAATAAATGTTCAACAAACGTCATTCATATGTTTAGCAGGTAGGTACTCACGGGTTTCCCATCAGCACCTCCGGGGAGCAGTATTCAATTGTTCCATAAAATGTATGGAAAACCTTCCCAGGTTCCAAATTCACAGCTGAACCAAAGTCAATTAGTTTGACAGTGAAATCCTCATCAATAATCACATTCTCATCTTTGATATCCCGATGTAGAATGCACTTGCTGTGTAGGTAATCCACTGCAGCCACAATCTGAAACGATTTGGAGATGCCAGTGTTGGACTGGGGTGTACAAATTTAAAAACCACAACACCAGGTTATAGTCCAAGAGGTTTATTTGGAAACACTAGCTTTCGAAGCGCTGCTCCTTCAGTAGGTGGTTGTGAAGAATAAGATCTTATACTCCACAACCACCTGATGAAGGAGCAGCAATCCGAAAGCTAGTGCTTCCAAATAAACTTGTTGGACTCTTACTTAGTGTTGTGATTTTTAACAATCTAAAATATATAAAACATACTAAGGTGGTGGATCTACTTACAGAACATACTACCCTTTGCAAACTCATGGTTACAGTTTAACATGTACAGCAAACTTTTATTAACTGACACTATGGGACCAGGATTGTACCGATTGATCAAACCTTCTGGTTGATCGTGAGGTTCACACAATCAATATAAAAACACACACTAAGCAATAGAAATTTAATGTAGGAGATATACACATCACTGTTAAACTGCATTTACAGCATAAATCACAAAACAATAATGCAACTTTGCTTAAAAAGAACTTACTGGCAGACAGCCTTCTCACTTGCATCCTCAACTTACTACTTGGACATCATGGAGATTGCAATAATCCATTAAACTTCCAGTATTTGGGGTATAATATTTGCTGGTTTATCGAGAGTGCCAGTTAAAACAAAAGTTTGCTATGGATCAAGCCACTCTTATGGTAGCAAAATATCACCTCCAATTGCTTAAGCGATCACTCCATAAACATAGAACATTACAGCACAATACAAGCCCTTCAGCCCTCGATGTTGTGCCGCCCTGTGAAATTAATCTGATTCCATCTAACCTACACTGTTCCATTATCCATATGTCTACCCAATTTAAATGCCCGTAACGTCAGTGAGCTTACTACTGTTGCAGGCAAGCTGTTCCACGCTCCTACAACTCTGATTAAAGAAACTAACCCTGAAATCTGTCCTAAATCTATCAGCCCTCAATTTAAAGCTATGTCCCTCATGTTAGCTTTCACCATCTGAGGAAAAAGGCTCTCACTTGGACATATCAAACAAAAATGATAGAATGAATGTTAATAAATCCTAAGTATAGAATATGTTGATACATCTTACTGGGGTAGAGTACTAGAAATCAATCCTATGTATCCTTGGAGTTATAAAAAGTTAAAAAGATTTTAAAAATTATGCAGAATTCCTCAATTTCCATCTTGTAGCCCATGGTTGACTGAAAGGTTTCTGCATATGATTATTTATTACAAATAAATTCTAACTACATAATTGTGAATTGTCTACATAGCTCTACTAGGGTAAAACTCTAGGGTTGAGACTGCAGTTCTCACTTTCTCCTATTTAAAACTCTAACCAACTTCCATTTGCTGTTAACTGATTAAAGAATGACCTTTATCAGTGTGAATCAGTCACCCTGCGAGAAGCAGCACTCTGATCAGCAAAAGGATCACTTCAGCAATTCCTTCAAGGCAGGAACCGTTGAACTACCTCCTCACCCTTTTGCTCTGTCCATGACATCCTTTTCTTTTGTTTGTCTGCAAGTGTATGTAGAGGGCAAGTCTATAAGGGATTCAAGTTTTAATGAGTAGGGTCAAATGCTGATTTCATTATTGTTTAACTGTAGCTGTTTATTTGCAATTAATTGTTATTTTTGTTAAGCACAGAAACATGGTCCATGTATTTCGTCAACCTTGGTCTGAAAGTTAGGCAAATTGGGGAATTCTGCATACGTTTTAAAAAAATACTCAACTTCTGTAACATCTCAAGACTGCAGAGGGCCTCGATTTCCAATATGCAACCCTAATGAAGCATAGCAAAAGTTACATACACCCTTGAAAAAACAAAAAAAAAATCATGAACCTACTGCCCTCTTCTCTTTACCTGTCTAAATATGAAGCTTGCCAATGGTTCATCTAGGTCTGGCTGTTGATCAATGAACTCAAACAGATCCAAACCAACTCCATGTTTCTCCATCACAAGCTGAAAGAAATCCAGATTCTCAAACACATCAAGTACCTGTGGGAATTTGAAAGCACTTGTTTTAACTTGTAGCTATACCTCCAGAGGAGAAAATACAAATAGAAAATAAGAACTGTCAAGCCGATGGAGTTTCAACTCCACTTATTCTAAAATGGTTGTCACAGTATGGAACTGAACCACTAGTTGAAATTCATGTCTGTCCTCAATTTCACAAACTAGTTTGCACATTGCGGCCTCTATCCAAGTAATACCAGAGTACAGTACTTGGTTCAGAGTGATGAGTCAGTGTTACAGTTCAGTCAAAAGGAAGGAACGCACACTTCCAACAAGCATTTTGACCTGTTTGCATATTGCAACAGGAATATATAATTACAATGACAGAAGAGATGTTGCCTAACTTTAGTTTCATTCTCCCCAACATTTCTATTTTAGATTTCCAGCATCTGGGTTTTGACAGTGAGGATCTCCTATTGGAACAGAGTAATTAGGTATCTTGGAAAGCAACTTCAGTAAAATCGACGACCAGAAAGGTTCTCACTTTGCTGCCTGGAGTCAGTGAATTTATTCACATGATATACTATGGATCAGCAGCAGACACCTGGTGCAGAAAGACCGAATCAGAACAGAAGAAATAGGATATTTTAAAAAACTAAGAAGAAATGTGACTGACCTTGATTATGTTTGGATGGTTGAGTCTCGCAAGGATTGCAATCTCTTGACTTACTCTGCCTAAGTCCACATCATCCACCCAGCAGTCCTCCACAATCTTATCCTTCCGAATAAATTTCACCACAACCTGGAGACAAAAGAAATCTTATGTAGAAAATGCCGCATGAATGTCTTTCATACCATTATTAGCAACCATTGTTAGCAACCAAGTTAAGAAAAACCTCCATGGCATGTTCTTAGCAGGAGGTTGGGAACATTAACAAAGCTTTCATATGTCTAAGTCAAAGTCAAACAAAACATAGAAAATGCTTATACAAAACCTTATACAAAAATATCCCCTCACCCTTCTCTCTTGAAGGCTCTGACCCATAGTAGTAGCCCAGATCTCAATGAAATACAGCACTCCAGAAAATGTTAGCAGGCTATTTAAGCTGTCAGTACACAAACACTCAAGCTGTGCTCACATTTTCTTATCCATTGATACATGCTAAAACAGTGCTGGGCTAGCAATTTGACTAACAATTCCACTATATCCATACATAACAAGAATCAAAGCTGCAATCTTATTAAAAGGCACAATTATTTTAGCCAGTTGCTCCAGCAAGACGGTTTATAACAGAATCTTTCCCCAATTTCTCTCAATGTTTTTGTTAATCCCTAATTCCCTATCAGGTCATACATTTCAAATCACTGTTGATTGTTAATGCTAACTTGCTAATGTTGAAAATTTACTTCGACAATAGCCCATTGCTATCATGGTCATTTTGTCAAGTTGGGAAGTTTGTTCCACATGTACCTCTTGCTTGGTGAGCTTTTGACTGGCTGTCCACACAAAGCCAAAAGCTCCTTTCCCCAGTGGGCTCAGTGTGTTATAATATTCGGAGTATTCCCCTTCACAAGCTTTCATTGCTTCCAGCTCTTCTGAACTCTTCAAACCATTCGACCTGGCAGTCTCTATTATAGCCTAAGAAGAATGGCAACCCACATGTTAGATATGGCATCCCATGAACTTTGCACGATTCAAAGAGAAATAGAAAGCATTTAGGTCCCCCCCATGAGGCTGTGCTATTTATTTCTAGAGATCAAACTCCAGCTCATGAAGTTGCAATTTACTAGTTTCTATACAGCTGCTAGAACACCTGAAAGCCTGGTCATTGCAAACACGCAGTACAAAGGGAAATAAAAGTAGGAAGCATCAATGTTTGACACTCAGGTGGCTGCTAATTAGTAGAACATGCCAATGAAACCAAGTTTGAGCAACTAGTAGTTAATATTACCAATGAACACTTTGCCTTTCTCAACAGTAATCAAGACTGCTCATTCAAGGCACTTCTCATGAAGGGCACTCAATTTTCCAAAAGACTTTCAGTGTTCAATACAAATAAAAGCTGCTCAGCAGCACAGGCTAAACCGATGTTTTAAAACGTGAGCAAATTTAGTAATCATTTGGAGGTCGATCCAGCATGAATTGGTTTTGAAATTTCACCACCGATGGTGCGCAGGAACGTTCAAACTCTCAAGCATGATTCAGCGAGATCATGCCTGATCAGTATCCCAACTTCAAACATATCCTTCATATCCCTTAATATTATTGGTTAGCAAAAATCTATTTGCATTCTTTGGACCTTTTCTCAGATTCATACACCACTCAGATTTGACACAGCCATCTCCAAAAGTATTCATCTCACCAATTCCTTCATGAATGACATTTAGAGGTGAATTAATTTTCTGGCACAAAATGTTATAGCACTGACCAAATGCAAAATCCAGAACAAATTAATATTTCAGCATTGTTAATTTGACTGACCTCTCCTAAGCTGAGAGAGTGGTCTGCAGACAGGGAGGTAGTGTTCAGGGTGGACATTAGAAGAGACTTTAGTGCAGCTTCTCTCCGACTCTGAATATGATCACGCACTACCCATACGCAATACAACTTTCCTCCATCTTGTAAATGCAGACATTTAACCTGAAACACAATACCTGGGACAAAGATATACAGATCGTACAAGTCCACAGCATAAATGACATATACATGATATTCTGGTCATATCATTCAGGAGTAGCTTATTGTACAACTTGGCATTCTACCATTAATCACAAACATACATCCCCATACTTAATACAAAAGCAAAATATTGCGCTTGTGAGAAATCTTAAAACAAAAACAGAAAATACTGTTAATAGTCAACAGTTCGGGTAACAGGTAGAGAGAGAAACAGAATTAGTGTTGTGTATCTGATGAAAAATCAGAGACTTGAAACATTAACTTTGTTTCTTTCTCCACCGATGCTGCCAGATCTACTGAGAATCCACAGTATTTTCTGGTTTATTTCCAGCATATTTAACATGCACTATTTTAACAGAACTGATTTTCCACAGATCATTCTGGGCAGGACTCAAAATCAAATATGAAAGCCTCATGTTTGCACAATCACTTTGTGTGTAATTGTTAGATGTTAACGTAGCCAAGCCTTCAAATGGTAAACAAAATGCATCAAATTGTGAGGCTTCTAAAATGCATGAAATACTCTTGCCAAAGGAGATGATTGATACAAAAGTAGACAAGTATCTCTGGGAGAAAAGGACAACTTTCTGCAGCTCATTTGTTCTAACCACAAAGTTTTCTAAAAGTAATTCCCAAGATAGATCTGGACAAAGAACGGTCCAAGTTTCTCCTTCGTGTATGGAATGAGCTGCCAGAGGAAGTGGTTGAGGCTGGTACAATTGCAACATTTAAAAGGCATCTGGATGGGTATATGAATAGGAGGGATTTAGAGGGATATGTCAGGTGCTGGCAGGTGGGACTAGATTGGGTTGGGATATCTGGTCAGCATGGACGAGTTGGACTGAAGAGTCTGTTTCAGTGCTGTACATCTATGTCTCTAATACAACCATATACTTTCAGTGTGGGCAGCAATTGCTTTCAAATGATTATCCTGTGCGTAAAGAAAATCTTTCCTACATTTGTCTTTTGGACTCTCCATGCCCTCTGTTTCCACAATGCTGAGGGATCCAAAAGTACCATTTCAAAGTGATTCATCGCACTGAGATTCTTGTCTACATTTGCAAACGTTTCTCAGAGAGGTCAGAGGCCTTGAAGCTGACTGAGTTCACCAGTGTGACGTGGGGAATCGTCATCAGTGGTTGAAGCTCAGAGTCTCACATTTGGTTTTGTCACTTCAGAGACCTGGAAAACAAACCTCACGAGCTTGCCTTCATTGCTTGGTTCTGAGTACAGGAGTTGGGACGTCATGTTGAGGTTGTACAGGGGGTTGGTGAAGCCTCTTCTGGAGTACTGTATCAAGTTCTGGTCACCCAGTTATAGGAAGGATATTATTAAGCTGGAGAGGATTCAGAAGAGATTTACCAGGATGTTGCCAGGTATGGAAGGTTTGAGTTATAAAGAAAGGCGGGATAGACTGGGACTTCTTTCCCCTGGAGTGTAGGAGGTTGAGAGGTGACCTTATAGAGGTTTATAAAATCATGAGGGGTATAAATAGGGTTAATAGTAGGTGTCTTTTCCCTAGGATGGGGGATTTCAAGACTGCGGGTACATTATTAAGATGAGAGGGGAGAGATTAAAAAAAGACATGGGGGCAAATATGTGTACACAGAGGGTGGTTCACGTGTGGAATGAACTTAAGGAAATGGTAGACATGGGTACAGATACAATGTTTAAAAGACACTTGGATAAGTAAACGACTAGGAAAGGTTTGGAGGGATATGGGGTAGGAGCAGACAGGTGGGAGGAGTTTTAGTTTGGCATTATGTTCACTATGAACTGATGGCACTGAAGGGTCTGTTTCCACACATAGACTTTCAAAACAATAAAGACCTGAACAGCAACAATCATGTTGTGAATTATTCATTTTTAAAATAAACTCTCATGTCAGTAAACATATATTTATGACTCTCAAGTTGACTGGTAACAAAACACGGTGGACAGAATTTCCCTCCAATCCAAAAGATTTCAGAGCTACCTGCACAGAGGTCAATTTCTGCTTCGTGCAGACTGACCATCCTGAACACTCAGTTTCAGAACTACTGATCAAAGTTGTCTGATTTAATTTTGTGCGCAGTACCTTTTCAGTTTGCGATTTGTCAAGTGTTTGACAACAATATGACTTGAGTCAGTTTGATGTGTGCAAGGGGTGCAGACTGGACAAGATTTTTATGTACACACATACAAGCAGATTTCAGGTAAGTGATAAGTGCAATTTCATATTGGCATACATATGTTTCAGGAGTGTTACACCAGGTTTTAGAATGACAGGAATATCATGGCATATATCATGTCAGTTGTGTTTTTATAGTGATTTATTCCATTAATGTCATAAAGTCCAATAATGAGTCAAGTTTAATTGTTATTTGGAAGTTGACTGTAAATTCTGGGTATGATAAAGAACATGAATTCAAAGTTTCCTTTTTCTCTCCATCCACCAACAAAGACACTTTTGAAATACAAAGCCTGGATATCTAACTTGTGCAGAATTTAAAAAAAAACATTTCAGGAATGAACTGTCTGGGAGGGTAGTTGAGGAAGGTAACATCAATCTTTTAAAAAAATACTTGGATAAGCACTTGAAGTCATAACATGGAAGGCTCTGGGTCTAATGTTGGAAAGTGGGACTAGTGTCAATTGTGTATTTTTGGTGGTACATACACAATCCTTTATCCAAAATTCTTTTTGTGAAGTTTTTCTGCATAACAAGGTTGTTTGGAGTACAAACAGGTGACCCAACTAGGCGAAAGTGAGGACTTTAGATGCTGGCGATTGGAGTTGAGAGTGTGGTGCTGGAAAAGCACAGTAGGCAGGTAGCATCCGAGGAGCAGGAGAATCGACGTTTTTGGAAAAAGCTCTTAATCAGGAATGAGCTCATTCCTTACAAAGGGCTTCGGCCCAAAACATTGATTGTCCTGCTCCTCTATTGTCCTCGGATGCTATCTGACCTACTGTGCTTTTCCAGCACCACTCTCTTGACAGGTGACCCAACTCCACATCCACTCGACCCACGTCACTCAAAGGTGACGTGGCGGTGTGACCCAGCACTGGCAGGCGACAACTGTGTTTCAGCGCTGATACTAGTCACAAGTGGGTCTGCTGTTCGGTATTTATTTTTTAATTTCACTGTGAAAATGTCACTTATTCTGAAATCCAAAAAATTTCGAATTCCGAGAAATAACTGGCCTCAAGGATTTCAGATGAAGGATTGTGTATCTGTAAAAACTTGACATGCTAAAGGGCCTCTTCTGTACTGTATGATTCTGTGAAAGTTCTGTGAAAGATCATGAGAACAGTCTCAGATGAATACATCAGACACTTTCAAGTTGGACATCTACTGCTGAAGCTCACTATAGTAGACATACCTCACCAATGGAACCCGACAACGACAACTGTTACTGCAAGAGCTTTTATGATTGTAATTCTGTATAATTAAGATTATGACTTACAGAGCCTGGAACCGTCCCTGTGATAGCAGTTTCCCGTGTAGTTCCCTTCATAAATTTCATTGTTGGGGCCTACAGAAGCTTGACTTTTCAGCTGCTTCTTGGCTATTGGTGTTGATGTCACATGCCCCTCCAACACATCCTTACTTTCTGACATTTCCAAGTAAGGACTGTGCCACAGTGAGAGTTCACTGCTGCTCATCATTTCATTATTATAGTGACGATCCTGGCTGTAAATGGATCCTTCAGGTAAATCACCAACCAACATGGGATCAGCAACCTGTTCCGATGCAGTTACACAGCAGCTGGTTAACTTTCCACTTTGGTCACTGCAACTGGAGGTACCCATCATCATTGGCTCTTCCAGATCAGCTGCTGGGGAACCTGTGCTACTCCTCTCAGCTTCTGGTTCAAGATCTGAATCGATCACATAGGGAGATGGAGTCCTGAGAAGTTCTGAGGTAGCACAAGAAGTGCATGATCGATCTATAGAAACCAACTCAGAGTCACTGCTGAGTTCCAAATCTTTGAAACCAGAGAGAATCTGGTTCACATCAGCATCAGATGCATTTACAGCCTCTGTGCCACTCTGACTACACTGTCTTGAAGATAATTTTATTTGTCTGTTTAGCCTGTCCAGAGAAATGCTATTGCAGGCGCTCATTTGTTCTTTGAGGTCATCAGGTAGCAGAGAGAGTGAGTGAGAGCACAAACCCACTTTGTTAGCTGTACCTAAAGTATTGCATTTACCACTAATACAATTGTTGGAAATAAAGTCACATTCATCATATTTGTTTTCTAAAGTACGGTAGGTACAAGTTCTATTTCCAGGCAATGCTTCATCCAAGGCGGGAGTTCCTGGGGAATCATAGACTTTGCTATGGTGCTCTCTAATAAAGTTGCAGTTACCATTCAAACGGTGAATCTCATCTCCTGGCAGACAGGTTGGGGTACCAAAAGTGGACCTGAGTGGATTTAGAACTGGTGACCGTGGAAATGGACTCACTCCTTCACAGACTGTTGCCGATGCTACTGAAATTGGATAATTCCCAGATACAACAGAACAGTGCAGTGTCTCTGTTAAGTCTTTTGGACACAAAATTTCCTGGCTTTCCTCTGGGCGAACCTCGTCAGAGCAAAATGAAATGCTCTCTGTCTGTTTTGGCCAGTGAGATGTGGTGGATTGCATTATGAAATGGTCCTGTGTGCCAGTCCTACTTTCCGAAAGCAGTAAGGAATTACTGTTCTCGCCCATAGTGTAACACTGATCAGTCTGGGCAACAATTTGTTCATTTGTGTTGTCACTCCCTGGCCTGAAACAATAAAAAAGTGTAAGGTAAGGATATTAGGTAGATATCAAGTCCACCCAAACAAAATATGTTAAAATTGGAGCACACATTAGCATGAAATTACAGGAATACAATGCTGGGCAAACTCAAATCTCCAAATCTGGCAGAGATTAGGTGGATTGGAAAGAGGTGAAATCATTTCCAACTCCCAGAAAGCAAAGTTTAAGCCAAAGAAATGGGACAACTTTAGTGTTTTAGCCAATTGTGGAAGATGAGTTGAAATGCTATTATTCCAGATTCTAATGAATGCTCACAGAACTAATCACACACAATAGATTTGTAGCTTCATAGTGTTCACCAACATACATACCAGCTTTTTCTTAACATTTCAGGTTCATTTAACAAATCAAAGTTAAACTCCCCTGTGCTGTGATTAGATTTGAATTCATGCCTCCAGATTATGAGCTCAAGCCACTGGACTATTAGTCTGGTTGCATTTACTATACAGCAAGTTCTATATTTTGAAGTCTGCAAATGACACAAAGCTAAATGGGAATGTGTGCCATGAGGAAGATACAAAGTGGCATTGAGGGGATTTGGCCTTCCTTTAAGAATGTGCAAACTCCACACAGTCATGAAAAGATTCATGGGTTCCTGGCACTGTGAGACAGCAATGCTAACCACCGAGCCACTGTGCTGCCCAACAATGAAACTATTCTTGTAAATCATTTCTGTGCCGACTTCAATGCCTTCGCATCCCTTTAGAAAGTAAGGTGCACCAAAATGACAATATTCCAGTTGAACCAGAACCAATGTATTTTAAAGTTTCACCATAACTTCCTTGCTTTGCTTCTGGTCATCAAAACCATAGATCTTGTACATGGCTTAACCTGCTCTTAAATGCTTTATACCTACAGAACCCTCTGCTCTTATGTCCTCTTTACACCTTTTATTTTTATATAGTCTTTCCTCATTCTTCTCATGAAAAGGACTCGGTTCACACTTCTCTTCATTTCATCTTTGATGCTCCACTCATTGCATTGGCACATCTGCATCCAACCCTACTACATGTCACTTCTGTTTTCAGCTTTGCCCAAGTTTGACTTTTCGACCTGCACACTCAAGATCTAATATTAATATGACCAAGAAAAGCAAGGGTCCTTAACTGACTAAAAAAAAACTGAAAATCAAACACAAATAGGTAGAGAAACTCAGTAGGCTTGGCTTTATCTGTGGAGAAAAAACAGAGTCAACATTGGGTCCAATCCTTCTGAAGGATGAAGGATCTGAAATGTTAAATCTGCCTCCTCTCCACAGATGCTGCCGAGCCCTACTGTCTTTCACTGGCTTCTTCTGTTTGGTTTAATACTGAGCCCTGGGGAATCCAATTATGAACCTATTACAACCTGATTGGAATAGTACTGCAGGCACAAGGAGCCAAATGACTGACATTTGCACCTAATTCATCTAATGTGACCAACAAGTTATCTTGCACAATGAGGATGTGCATATCATGACAATACTGGAAATGGCATCTATCTCTCCTAAACCCTGTTTGTCTTCATAAATTTGAGCCCTTTTACCTGTTGGAAGGAGTAGAGGTGACTTTGGGAGATGACATGGTGGAAGGGAGGCTACCATCAGCATCTAGCCTTGAAATGGTTCCAGTAAAAATCGAGACGCTCAGCTCATGGCCACATTGTTCTTGCTGCTGTTGTAAAAGACCCGTATCCCCAGCAAGCAGTGGACTTGGATCTAAGTAAGAAATCCATACATAGCAAACACTCATGTTATGATTCTAGGTTAGTAACATATAGTACTACCCCATTAGTAAGTGACTATACAAAAACATTGAGAATGCAACTCAAGGGGCCACATATGTATGATGTATGCAGGTAGATTTTGTTTCACGTTGAAACTGTTTATTTGCAGGGTGGTTTAAACATACATTCTCCATACTTTCTCAGTTACACATTACAGCAATGTCATTCTGAGGCAATACTATAACAGCATGTCACTCCCGAACAATGCTGTCAGGGAGCTGGGTTGCTTTTGAAACCCAGAGTGAAATAGCTCCCTCCTCTGTTTTATTATCAATTCAAAGGAATATGCTCAATACTATCTGATAAAGCCAGGAAAATAGAAAGCCATATGGCCCAAAATGGTCAACTGTTTAACTGGCCAAAAACAAGTTGTGCACAGCATTTTACAGCTCATGAGGTAAAGGTATCATGCAGGAAACATGACACCAACTTAGACATTGCAAGATGCCACAAATGTCAACACAATAGTGACCTATTCATCTATATTTGAGAGATGTTTAAAGGATAAAGAAGGGCAGTAAACCCAGGAGAACTGCCTTCCCTTCATCAAATCATTTCAAATCCTTTACTTTGATCTGAAGGGGTCGGGATGACCTCAGTTTAACATTTCATCTGGAAGATGGAAGCTCCGATAGCACAGCACTCCCTAGCCTACATTTTGTACTAAATTGGTTTAGGACATGAAGTCACAACTTTATTATTCCAAGGTAAATGTGTTACCAACTGATCCTTGGATAATAAATGGCAATGTATAAACACTGCTGAAAAATGTGTTGCTGGAAAAGCGCAGCAGGTCAGGCAGCATCCAAGGAGCAGGAGAATCGACGTTTCAGGCATAAGCCCTTCTCCTGAAGAAGGGCTTATGCCCGAAATGTTGATTCTCCTGCTCCTTGGATGCTGCCTGACCTGCTGCGCTTTTCCAGCAACACATTTTTCAGCTCTGATCTCCAGCATCTGCAGTCTTCACTTTCTCCCATTGTATAAACACCCACAATCTTGGAAGTAGATGTTTTGATGAATGGCGGAAATTACAAATAGGCTTGGATATTAACAGTTTGCTAAAAATTACAAGGACTGAATCCAAATCAAAATAGAGCAAGACCCACAGATTTTAACCCAAACTATGAGTGCAGTCACCTGCTGTGCAGCTTATTTTCCCCTCCAAACTCCTACATGATTCAGATTTTTCCTGATATCTCCTCCCTCAGTTCCCCCAATCTCAGTTACCATCATACTGTACCTTTTCTCACTGTAGCAGACACTATGGGGAGTATGTTAGGTACCTCGATGTCACTGCTCAGTGGGTTAATGCTGTCTGCACGATGTTGGTCATCAAAACACAAACAGAACCCAAAGAAACAGACCAAAAGAAACACCAGAGAAAGAAAAAAAGGAGAATGTCAGTTGGTAAGAAATAAAAGCATTACTACTTGCATTATAAGCCTTCACATATGTTCACCCTGTGAAAACAATGTGAGCAGGCAGATCACCAAATACTCAAACAAAAACAGAAATTGTTGGAAAAGCTCAGCAGGTTTGGCAGCATCTGTGGAGAGAGAAATCTGAGTTAATGTTTCAGGTTGAATGAAAGGATGGTAGTTACCAAATATTCACACTCTAAATGTTATATACACAGATACACAGTGACTGCTCAGTGCAAGATTCTCACATGCTCTCATTGTGTTAAACAGGTGAAAATACCACCAACATAAATTAGCCAAAAGCACCACCAATAGCATTTTTGTAAACAATTCTACACATCATTTTCTTCTTTTTCCACCCTTATAAGTCAACATCTAAAGAAAAGGTACCAGAAGATTTCAGGCACCAGAGAGCAAAGCCCATCTGAAAATTTACTGTGCCAAATCATATCTGATCAAGACCAGCTTCACGGAGACCAGACTCAAAGCATGTAATTTCGTGCCATGCTTTAAAGAAATCCACCTCCAAACATGACAGCAGACTTCTAACTTCAGTCATGCTTCACTATTTTCCCCCGAACTTTCACTTAATATTACTCTACTCTCTGATAAAGTGTGTACAGGTCTGATTCAATCTTCACAATGCTGCAATTGACACATTACCAGTGTGACTGGTTATAAAAACTTGCTTGGGACCTCATTTTTGTTATAGCAAGGAATTCATTTTAGTGAATAACAACAGTATAATAACATATGGCAGAGCAAACAGCAAGATTTGCATACATTTAATTTAACCTTTTAAAAAAGAAAATGCTCCATGCCGCTAAGTCACTTCTTACAGGAGGAGCTATTGCCATGGAAATGCCAAGTTGACATCCTAGGGGTTACTGCTGACCAGAAACTGAACTGGACATGTAAATACCACGGATACAAAAAGAAATCAGACAACAGCAATTCTAACCTACCTCCCTCCTCCATCCTACCCCACTGGACTGAACTGACCACTTCCTTCAACCATTAGTACCCAGCCCAGCATCCAGCATCACCCCCTCCAAACCCAGCTGGACTCAATCCAATATTCATCCACCAAACCGTCAGCATTCTGGACTTTTACATTTCAGAATTCATCAATTGGCTGCTGTGAAAGAAGGGGTATGGTTTGCTTTTCTCTGACACTTCTACACTCCAAAGAATCTGTCAGAATGCAAGTATGGCTCTGCGTTTCTAGGACAGCCCTGAGTGGAAACTGCTCAGAAATGCAAAAATCTCTTTTTTTTTTCTTTTTTCAACAAAAAAAGGGCCTGAGTGGCATTTTGCTTGAGATTGCTACTCCTTGGAAATCTTGCCCTTTGTTTAAGAAGTGAAGATGATTTCTTTCTCCAGAGTTTGAAAACCTGATACTGTTCTACATCAGACTCAGTCTGCATTAACCAAACTCTCCAAGTGAGGCAAAATAATACAATTAAAGATGTTTGTTTCTGAACTGTTCAGAGTGTAAACCACATAGTTAAATAATAGATACTTGAAGATTACTTCAAATAAAAACCTATTAAAAGCATTAACAGTTTACTCATTAACTTGTCTGGGATGCCACTGCTGCATTTTACTGGTTTTAGGAAAGATTGTCAATTTAGATTGCTACTGTTGGTGCCTTCTTTCTTCCCCATCTACTTAAGAAGACAACTACAGAGATAACTACAGCAGCGAAGCAGGGGGAAAGAAGGCAGGTGCTGACATTAGAAGAACTAGACAGAGGTGAAGCCAAGTCAGGAATTTATTTTGTAATATTCAACTTACCCTCTACATTATCAGATAATACCGAGTAACTATGGCACTCTCCTTCACTTGCCTCACCATTACGACAAACCTCTACTTCCTGACTACAATCATCCAGTAATGGCAATGGTATAAAACCATCATCAATAGGATCCATGTAGTCATAGAAACCAGGAATTAGGAATGTAATATTCTAGAAAATAAAAACACTTCCATCTCAGGACGATCGAATTAAGCAATGAATGAATTAAAATCAGATTCTTTACATACCCTAATACAAAACAATTTATTCTTGCAAGAGCCCCGGGTCTGCTTTATCAAAATAAATACTAACCCATTTGGGTTAACTACTCTCTTACAAATAGCAGATAATAAAAAATTCAAGCAAAACTGTTTAATATTTGTACATTAATATTCCAAAAGTCCACTCTGAAATAAGAAGTGGTCAAGATGGAAAAGCTGAAACAGAAAATTCTATATTCCTCTGCAATTTATATAAGATCTACAAAATAATTCAACGGCAACAGCTGTAACATGAGTCTTCACAAAGTAGGGATCAGGAGCCAAACTTTAGGGGCTGTGAGATCCAAGGCAGTAATGATGACCGAGAAGTCTAGACATGGCTACAATAGCCATGCTCCCGTTGAGCAAGCGCTGGCTCTCTCAGTTCTCATTTAAGAGGTTTGATAGTTTCCAAGCCTTGCGGTGGGGAAAAAGTTAGGGAAGTATTGCTCTAATGAACATTAAAAAGGAGTTATTTGGTTATATTGAACAATATTTTGGACAGACTATCATTCTAACACAGACAGAACAATAAAAATTAAAAGTTTTGGAAGTTAGCTATTTATTGTACAAGGACTCTACTTGTGTTTTAGCTTATCCATCCCTTGAATGAATCATGAGTGCTAAAATACCACTTGTGGTAAAGAGACTGGTCTACTTAGTATAACTTACCGACTGTTGTTTTTATTGCCCACTGTTACTGCAAAGCCATCCCTCAATCAGGGATTCAGACTTACCATTTGTTATGTTTGTAAGTATAAAATTAGTGATACCGAATGCATGGTTTGAAGCATGGTACAGGAGGGAGAGCTTCACATTCTTGAAAGATTGTGACCATTCTGGTGGATAAGGCATTGATTAAAAAGTGAGGAGCTTGCAACTCAACATAATTGAGACTAATATGGAGATTCTAGATGTTTAAGCTAAGTTGACATGGGGATAGGTGACAGCATGGAGATGTAGAAAGTGGCATAAGATACATGAACTGAAAATGTTGTCAGCACGGGATCTCACCACGGGAAATGGAGATGAATAGCAGCAACTTTATTAAAAATGCACAAGAAGAAGCAAGCCATTCAGATTGTTGAGTATGCCCCACCATTGAATACGAACATGGGTGTTTGAGCACTTCAATGCCTTTTACCCATATTATTGTTATGGACCAGGCCAGACCTTCTCAAAATGTTTTGAGAAGGTAGGCTAGACCCTAACCTTTTCTTATTTTAAAGGCAGATGTGAAGTGGATATTCCAGGAGTAATGCATCTGGACAAACCACTCAGCTTTAAGCAAAACAGAATTTATTTACACACTACAACTGAAACGCGAAAAGAGAATTGAGAATATCTTAACAATTGGAAAACTTAACTGACCCGACACAACAACTTAACTGTGGAGCTGTTCCAATCCAGTAACTTCCCATAAACCCACCCTTTGGTAAAATGGTAAATCAAAGCACAGATTCTTACAAGCAGGAGGAAACAACTCCCAAAAGACATTTCAGAGAGAAATCTCCCCTGCCATTATTAAACTAGACATTTTGGCACCTCTGCCTTTGCGACCTGTCTTGACAAAAAAAATACCAAGGACAAAATAACCTTTTTAAAGTGACAGCATCATCACATCATCCCTATATCCCTTCTACACCAAATGTAATCAGAACTCTACCAATCTCTACTTTAAACATGCTCAAAGACAAAGCTTCTGTAGTCCCTCGTAGATGGAATTCCACAGATTCACAATCCTCGGAGTAAAAATATTTCTCCTCATCTCAGTTCTACATGGCATTCCTTTCACGTTTAAATTGTGCCTTCCTGGTTCTAGACTCCACAATCAGGGGAAGAAACTTACTTGCATCTATCCTGTCTATCTGCTTAGGTTTCAATGAGATCACCTCTCCTTTACATTCCTGACACTAGCCCCAGACACGGCAGAAAGGAGAGAAATTGGTGCCCATTTTGCCAGGACCTGAAAATGCTTCTGGATGGGGTGGTGCAGAGGCAGAACTTCTTCATCTCCAAGGAACCCTTAGAAGGCAGTGACCATAATATGATAGAATTTACTCCGCAATTTTAGAAAAGGGTCTTTCTCCACTCCAGAGTAAGCACTCTCCAACTCTTCACGCCAATACCTCTCATTCACTCTGCTATTGTAAGCACCATTATCAAGGTTCACGCTCTCCATTTTCACCAATGCCAACAACGTCCTTCCCCACTCACTCATCCCTCCCCAACTTCCAACTCACTAACTCTGCATGTTCTCTGTGCTATTTACTCACTCGCTTGAGAACTGCCCACCTGCACCAAAAGTAATAGTTGTATTCCGACTTTCACCTCCCAAAATACTCCCTCTTTCTCATTCTAGGAGATAAACAGCCCACAACAGGTTAGAAACAGTCAAGACAGGCCATAGGCTGCCTAACATAAGCTCCTCACCCGTTATGTGGACGGCATCCTGATTCTGACCATCCCTAGTGGCTGACTAACAATGTCCAAGCTCCTGGACTGACATAAGAGACTGCCTTTGATTTACTTGCTGGGATACCCTTAGAGAAGGCTATATCCTTTGACTTGATTGAGGCCTAATGACAGCCATGAGGTTCCTGCTTTTGTCTGTGCTAAACAGCATGGCAATACAGAGAAATAGGAGTCCAGTGGCAGGGAAGGCAAGGCAATACAATACAATTTACCGCAATGCAACACAATGAAGCGAGAGTATCCAGATAGACTCAGAGTAAATGAACACTATGACAGTGAGCAGAGAGCCCAGAGATGCAACTTATGGTTCAGTTTATGAGCTGGGTGTGTGTCCCAGAGTGCAGTGCCCCCTGCTGCAGCATTACAACGATAGTTGCCAATCTAATATGGAAGTGCGGAAGTGCCTGGAAGTGCATATGAGGTGTGCCATGAAGGATCTTAGCTGGTGGACACATATCTGAATCCAATACCCATGAAAGGGGAGTGATGAATGGCATGTGTCCATGGAGTGTATCCTGAGATGTTGATGTTCAGGCTCCAACATGGAAGTCCTTCACAGCAAACACAGAACTGAAATCATGGAGTCACTGAGCAGGGAAAGCACCCTTCAATCCAACCAGTCCATGCCAACCCTAATCCCAAACTAATCCTGCTTCTGCTTGGCCTATGTCCTTCCAAACGTTTCCTATTAATGAATTTACCTAAATGTCTTTTAAAATTTGCAACTGTTCTGCACCCACCACTTCTCTGGAAGTTCATTCTACACACAAACCACTCTGTATTTAAAAAAACTGCCCCTTTTTAAAAAGTCTTTCTCCTCTCACCTTAAAAATATTCCCCCTTGTCTTGAAATTCCCCACCCTAGGAAAATGACAGCTACATTCACTTACCTAAACCCCAAATCAGCAAGTACCAACTCCATGTTGAGAATTCTCAACAACCAGTTTGTTTGGGAAGATAGGAAGTCAAATGTTCATGAGGCAAGTTATGCCATTAATTAGGTATTTAACAAGCAATACTCCCTTTCTTGGCAACTCCCCATTGCCTATGGGCAACCTGTGCAAAGCATAAAACATAGCATGAGGTGATCCTGAGACTGAGATAGGCCTTGTCAGATTTCTCTAACAACTCTGCCATAAGTCTCAACATAGCCCTAGTTGCTCAGATTCTATAATATTCTCTCCTCAGTCAGTTAAAAGGGAATGGGATTAGAGGAAACTGCTCTCGTTTACAAGCTAGCACAGGAATGATCAGCTAGATGTATGGTCAACCTCTGGTATAATTGCCGATACTAGTCCTTACACGCATCACTAATGCAACAGATTTTTACCATCTTACCTTGCCCTGTAATTCTCTGCTCTCGTATCCAAACAACATCAGTGCAAAGTTATTGTTCAAACTGTGAATTGTTCCATCTGGCAGAAGAGTGATCAGTCCACTGATGGTAGTGAAAACCCACACAACTCCTGAGAAAACCACTTTCTGATTCACATCATCTTCTCCAGATACAGCTGGGAGAAAAAGAAAACAATCTTTTCACACAGTTATTACAGAATCATTAGAGGGTTGAAAAGCATTTCAGGATCGAACAAATCAGTATCAAAGCATCCAGTCTCAGGGAAAAATTCATCATTCAAAATTTATTCAGTACTGATTGTATTGCTGCACCGTCTGCTTTCTAATACCACGCTCTGCTAAGGAAGTGAATTGAATCTGGAACATCTTAATCCCACTCTGAGTGCAAGACCACAAATGCTGACAGCAATTTGATCCTAAATTGACAACTTCATTCTTCCATAACAGGATGACTGTTTTGAGAAGTGGAAAAGTTGATGTTGCATTAGCATTTAACGGCTGGTTTCGAACCACAGAGCAGAGAGGTAATTGTTGCACATCTAGCTGGTGATACTTTCATTTACTGACATGCAATAGTGGTGTGGATGCAGTTAGAGATGAGTCATTATATGTACTATACCCCAGCAGTACAAAATGATGAATGGATAGCTCAGAAATACAAATGGAAGTTGGCAAAAACTCCAGTCAGTAAGGGGTTAGTCAAAATATCACTATGGTTAGGGTTAATGTGGAATCAAAAGAAAAATGGAAGGAGTCAGTGATGACAGGAAACTAATCAGCACATGGAAGTATGGAGAATTAGTAAGGATGGGTATGGCCAGTAGGGAAAGAAGCTGTATTTTCCCATCACCTGCCACCAAAATATCTTGCTTCAAACCATATCATCTCCCAGCTAAGACAAAAGAAAAGCACAGAATGAAAAGAGATAAACAGATGAGCAAAGAGAAAAGAATAAAGAAAAGACAAAATTAGAATTTGAATTGAAAGTCAGCCTGATGGCAATCACATAACTTCTTTGATAGTTGTAAGGACCTATTGAAGTCACGAATGCCCTTTGTGCAGCACAGTGGCTAGCATTGCTGCTTTACGCTCCAGGGACCCAGGTTTGATTCCAGCCTCAGGCAACCATGTGTGGACTTTGCATTTCTCCCCACATCTGTGTGGGTTTCCACTGGGTGCTCCAGATTCCTCTCAAATATGTGCAGGTTTGGTGGATTGGCCATATTATATTGCCCATAGTGTCCAGGGATGTGCAGGCTATGTGGATTAGCTATGATTTAGGGAAGACAATCTGCTATCCTTACCTGGCCTGGCCTACATTTGACTCCAGACCCACTGCAATGTGGCTAATTCTTAATTGTTGTCTGGTTTATTAGGGATGGGCAATAAATGTTGACCTAACCAGAGCTGCACAACTCATTTTTTATTTTTTAAATTCAATCAAGAGACAGATAAAAAATCAAGATGATGAGAAGTTTGGGTAAGAGATAACTGCTTTCACTAGGATAGTTTTTGAGAAACCAGAGGACTCAGTTTTAAAGTATTGCTGAAGAAACAGAGGGGGAGATAACGATTTTTTTTTAAAAAGAATGCAAATTATGGCAATTTAAAATGCAGAAATGGTGGACAACTGTAATTTTCGAGAGTCAGATAAATTCTTCAAGGAGCTAACTAGCAGAGCTCTTTCATAAGCCATTATGAATCCCCCAAGCCCTTTCTCTCCAATGTATGGTTCTATTACACCACTGTAAGCAAAAAAGAATAAATTGTAATTCTGACATATTGCAAAGCAAATTTGGATGGCACATGGAAAAGCTCCAATGAACATTTGGAAGTGAAGAATACAAAACATCAGCAAATATATTGAGTTGGTTTCATATCATTTTGTAATTTACATATATGAAGAGCCCCAGGCACCCCACAAAACCCTCAATCACCCACAGTCACACAACCACATGGGAGGAAGGTAAAAAGCAAGAGGGGAATTAACACTGCTTATTATGTAACACAACAAATGTGCAAAATTTAAGTCTCAGGAACTCCTTTTTAACCACATTGTGTTGACTGTCTCTAATCCCATCAGCCACATTAAGCCAGTGATTCCCAAACTTTAGCCTCCAGTGGGATTACAGAAGCCAAATATGGAATTACGAGCCTCTGAGAAACAATTGCAACTGTGGACAGATGAGAGGCAATGACAGGATGAGACTGTCACCCACTGGATCAATTGTGCCCAACAGCCCAAAGTGCTCTTCAACTTCAGAAAACACTTTTGGTGGTGGGCCTGGGTTGTGTGTGCTGCAAAAAGACACAGTAAGAGACCGGCAATGACACTTGTGCCTGGAGTACGGAAAAGTAATGAGGTAATAGGAGACCAGTGGTATTTCAAACTTCACTGCATCGCTATATTTAGCATAGATCAAGGACTGGCTAATTAATAGAAGACAGATTTGGGCAAGAGGGGCTTTCTCAGGGTGACAACCTGTGCCACAGGGATGAGTGCTGGACCGACAGTTATTTACAACATAAATTAATGATTTGGACGCAGGAAGTGAACGCACTATCGCCAAGTCTCCAGATGAAACAAGACAGTGGTGAGAATGACACAAAGAGTCTTCAAAGGCATACAGGCACTTGGGCAGTACAGTAATCAGGACTCCCGTCCACCTCCCCAGGACCCCTTTGCCCGCCTCCAACACACTCCATCCACCTGGACACCCCGCGCTGGCCTATTACCCGCCCTCAATCTCATTTCCAACTGCTGCCGGGACATTAACCGCCTCAACCTGTCTACCCCCCAACCTCTCACCCTCACAATGCACAACCCACCACTCCCTCCGTTCCAATCCCAACCTCACCATCAAACCACCATAAAGGGGGTGCAGTGGTAGTTTGGGGCACTGACCTCTACATCGCTGAAGCCAGACGCTAACTCGAAGACACATCCTCCTACCGCCCCCTCGACCACGATCCCACCCCCCTTCACCAAACCATCATCTCTCACACCATACAGAACATCATCACCTCAGGAGATCTCCTACCCACAGCTTCCAACCTCGTAGTCCGGGAACCCCGCACCACCCAATTCTATCTCCTTCCCAAGATCACAAGCCTGACCAAACCAGCCGACCCATTGTCTCAGCATGCTCCTGCCCCACCGAACTCATCTCCACCTACCTCGATACTGTCCTAACTCCCCACATATGTTCGACACACCACACATGCCCCTCACCTCCTCCAAGACTTCCATTTCTCTGGCCCCCAACGCTTCATCTTCACCACGGACATCCAATCCCTCTACACCTCCATCCGCCATGACCAGGGCCTCCATGCCCTCCATTTCTTCCTCTCCTGACGTCCCCAACAGTACTCTTCTACTGACACTCTCATTCATTTGGCTGAACTGGTCCTCACACTTAACAATTTCTCCTTCGAATCCTCCCACTTCCTCCAGACCAAAGGGGTAACCATGGGCAACTGCATGGGCTCCAGTTATGCCGTCTCTTTGTCAGCTAGGTATAACACGTAGTTACACCGGCACCACTCCCCACCTCTTCCTCCGATACATTGATGACTGCATTGGTTCCACCTCGGGCTTTCGCGAGGAGGTTGAGCAGTTCATCAACTTCACCAACACATTCCACCCCAACCTTAAATTCACCTGGACAATCTCGGACACCTCCCTCCCCTTCCTGGACCTCTCCATCTGCATTAATGATGACTGACTTGACACTGACATTCTTTACAAACCCACCGACTCCAACAGCTACCTGGATTACTCCTCTTCCCACCCTACCTCCTGCAAAAATGCCATGCCATATTCCCAATTTCTCCGCATCCACCGTATCCACTCCCAGGAGGACCAGTTCCACCACAGAACACATCAGATAATCTCCTTATCTAGAGACCGCAATTTCCCTTCCCATGTGGTTGAAGATGCCCTCCAACGCATCTCATCCACGTCCCGCACCTCCGCCCTCAAACCCCACCCCTCCAACTGTAACAAGAACAGAACCCCCTTGGTGCTCACCTTCCACCCTACCAACCTTCGCATAAACCGCATCATCCGCCGACATTTCCGCCACCTCCAAATGGACCCCATCACCACAGATATATTTCCCCACCCCTTTCCACTTTCTGCAAAGACCGTCCCCTCTGTGACTATCTGGTGAGGTCCACGCCCCCAACAACCCACCCACCCCTCCTGGCACCTTCCCCTGCCACCGCAGGAATTGCAAAACCTGCGCCCACACCTCCTCCCTCACCTCCATTCAAGGCCCCAGAAGAGCCTTCCACATCCATCAAAGTTTCACCTGCACATCCACCAATGTCATTTATTGTATCTGTTGCTCCCAATGCAGTCTCCTCTACATTGGGGAGACTGGATGCTTCCTTGCACAGCACTTCAGGGAAAATTTCTGGCACACTCGCACCAATCAACCTCACCACCCTCAGGCCCAACATTTCAACTTCCCATCCACTCTGCTGAGGACATGCAGGTCCTGAACCTCCTCCACCGTCACTCCCTCACCACCCGACGCCTGAAGGAAGAATGCCTCATCTTCTGCCTTGGAACACTTCAACCCCAGTGCATCAATGTGGACTTCAACAGTTTCCTCATTTCCCCTCACCCCACCTTACCCCAGTTCCAATCTTCCAGCTCAGCGCCATCCTCATGACCTGTCCTGCCTGCCAATCTCCTTTCCCCCCTATCCACTCCATTCTCTCCTCTGACCTATCACCTCCATCCCCACCCCCATTCACCTACTGTACTCTTTGCTACCTTCTCCCCAGCCCCAGCCCCAGCCCACCCACCCCCCTCCCCATTTATCTCTCCACCCTTGAGGCTCCCTGCCTCCATTCCAGATAAAGGGTTTTTGCCCGAAACGTCGATTTTCCTGCTCCTCAGATGCTGCCTGACCTGCTGTGCTTTTCCAGCACCACTTTAGTCTAGACCCTGGTTTCCAGCATCTACAGTCCTCACTTTTGCCCAGTAACTAAAACTGCTTCCTCTTGGTACCAGGTTCAATTCCAGCTCTGGATGACTGTCAGATTTTCACAGTGTCTGCGTGGGTTTCCTTCCACAGTCAAAGAATGTGCAGGTTAGGTGAATTGGCCATGCTTATTGCCCCGTAGTATCCAGGGATGTGTGGGCTAGGTGTATTAGTTATGGTGAATGCAGAGTTGTAAGCATTTGTGGTCAGGGTGGGATGTTTAGATGGACCAAATGGCCTTGATCTGCATTGCAAGGATTCTATGAATTCTATGATTCTGTGAACATGTTAAGCGATTATGCAAATATTTTCAGATGGAATAAAATGTCAGAAATGTTAGGTTATGCACTTTGGCAGGAAAAAGTGATGAAATTAATGTTATCTGAATGAAGAAAGACTGCAGTAAACTGCAGCACAAAGAGATTTTGGAACCCTCCTGCATAAATCTCAAAAATGTGTTGCTGGAAAAGTGCAGAGGTCCAACAACACATTTTCAGCTCTGATCTCCAGCATCTGCAGTCCTCACTTTCTCCTTTTGTTTTGAAAGGCATGGAATAGGAAAAAGGGAAGTCTTGACAAAAACTATGCAAGACACTTGCTAGACATCTCCAGGAATATTGTAAAAACAGCTTTGATCCCCTTAACCAAAAATGCACTGGCACTTGAGGCCGTCCAAAGCTTCATTAGGTTGAAACCAGGTACAGAAAGATTTTCTTATGTGATGGTGAGTAGACAGGGCCTAAACACATTGAAGTTTATAAAAATAAGAGGTGACCTCACTGAAAGATTATGGGTCTTGAGAAGGTAGATACTGAAAGGTTGTTTCTCTTTGTATGAGACTCTAAAATCAGAGGAGATAAACACAGTGTAAGGTATTGCCCAGTTAGGACAGAGATGAGGGGGACTCCTTTCTGAGAGGGTACTGAATCTGTGAAATTCTTTACTATGGATGTCTGTCAAAACTGGGTAGTTTAGTATATTACAGACGGAGATAGATCAGTAAGGGTGATGGGAAAGGGAGCAGAGTTGAGGAACATTAGATCAGTCATGATCGCACTGAGAGGTGAAACATACTTGATGATCCAAATGGCCTACTTCTGCTGCTGTGTAGTATGTTGTTAAAAAGATGGCCTGATTTCTAGAACTCCAAGGAGAGGTTTCCATCTGAAAAACTGCTCATCTTATTGCTTCACAGATATCATGGTCAGCTGATTGTTTAGTGTTTGTTTTGGTTTCAGCTTTTCAAAATCAGCAGATTGTATTTATGACACAAGGTCTACTTTAGAAACTTCAAGAGTTAACAACAGGATACTTTCATCTCTAAAGTAAAATCCACTTTCATAACAACAAATTATATCACAAGTCATACCAACCAAAGGTTTGCTCAGTATTAACTGTTCGCTTCAACATTTATTTTTTCCCAAGGCAAGTTAAGACTACAAAACGAGAGCTATTCACTGTACCTGCATAACTGAGATCTGGTGGATGAGGAGGTTGATGGTCTTCACTGCTTGGCCCCTGTAGGCCTTTATCATTCAGTTTAATGCTGAGAGGAAAAGTAGTGCCATCTTTTGCTCTGCCAGCTGCACGCTGAATTTTCAAATTCTGAAAGAAGAGATAAACTGTAAAAAGTAACAAACATCTAACAAAGACTTCAAAAACATCCCTACCACCTCCTTCAACCATTGGTAATCTACTATCCTATGCCTCCATTTGTACTGTAACTTTAGGCAACATGATTTTTCACAGCTAAAACACAATGTTGGAGGTCTATGCAAATGTTAATGAACATACAGTACTGACTTTGTTAACTATTAAGATGCACAAACATTTCTCATGCACATAAATAAGTGCCCTTGTTTTCTTGATTATATGTTGAAGATTTTTGTCTAAATCCAGTGTCCAAAGACAAGATCAAGCAATTCAACCAAATACAAACATCTAAGGTTTGGTTAAACAGGTTTGATTTTTCACCTCAATAAAGTTGTGTTATTTAACATTTGGCATCAATTGTTTCCTGGAAAGTATTTCTTGTCCTACTTGGGTTAAAGGTCACCTCCCTAAATGAGAGCAGTAGCCTAGATAGATTCCTCCTACATTGAAAATAGGAAAAGAAAGACCATACAAAAATACACAGTTCAATGTGGTCAGGACTGTCGGTCATTTCATACTTAAGAAAGCTTTAAGATTAAAAAACTTTAAACTCAAAATGAGCCATATGGAGTAAAAAAATGAACAATTACTGTTCTCCAATAAATAGAACAACTGCTTATCTTGTATCTGTCTCTCCACTGGTCTTTCATTCTGTTTCTTTATTTACTTCCCGTTTTTCTTTGTCTCCACATAGGTTTTGTATGTTGAAACTGGATCTTTTCCTCAAGTTCGGCATCTTTAGCGCACAGTAAACACAAGTGAGTTGTAGGTCATACAACTGTAATGAGTCTTCATTTGATTGCTATTTTAGGGAAATTGGGCAAATCCAGGAGGGATTGTCGGACAGGATAAGGCCATTCAAGTCCTCTAGTCCACTGTTCAATTAGAGCAGAGTTGGTTTGTACCTTAACCACCATCTCTCCACCTTAGTTCCATATCCCTCAATGCTCTTACTTATCAAAAACCTAACTCTGTTTGAAATTATCAACTGAATACCAAACTTGAGAAAACCCCAGACACCCATAATGCTGTGTGGATAAGTGCTTCCTGCAATCACCCCAAATCTCCTAGCTTTGTTAATGTCACGTTCCCATGCACTGAAACAGTTTTTCCCTATTAACAGATCAAATCTTTTAATGAACTTTCCACATTCAAGGGCATGCAGTGCTCCCACAGCTTAATATAAATGTAACAGTTCCTTCTGCTTTAAATTCTTGTCCTTTGAAAAAGGATACTTTGCCTTTATGAGCTTTAGGAGCTGTCCCACCAGCTGTGAGGAATTTCTGGGCTTGAACCCTGAAATCGCTATACTCATTTACATTTTCTGAACTCCATCCTATAGTCTTGTGCACTCAGCTAACTACTAGTGTCCCTTTGCAATCCTCTGTTCTAATCTATACTAATTTATTGTTTGATCTAAAGCCATTGTCAGAAATTTCTATCTAAAGTTCTTCTGTCACACAAGTCATTTTCTTCATACAACGATAAGCTGTAGCAATGGTACAGATCTCTGGAGACATTAGCCGCATCCTAACAATCAGGACACATACGTAGCATCCTTATTCTCCATCTGCTACCTTCTGTAGGTACAGATATACTGTAGGTAATCTAATCTAAACAAATCCTTATTCAACCCAACAGGTTAGCTTTAATATTATGAATTTTCATACTTGAAGTCTCTGTTCATCTTGTTGAAAGTCTTCGGGACATCCATGTAAACAATTAAATGGATAAACTCTCAGCATTGCATTCCAATTTAATATTTTGACTTCAACAAGTGGTGGAATAAACAAACTCATCAAAGTTGTGGCTTAGGTTGTCAAGTCAGATATACTCATTATTCAACACGTACAGTAACAATACAGCATTTAAATTAATTTGTAGCTTTGGACATGTCTATTCTCTTGGAATACTAAACAAATAAAAAAGGCACTTGGCTATGTCTGAGCAAAACTGCCCCTTGAAACATAATCCCACATGTCAGGTGTAGCTTTCAATATTATCCAGTTCCACAGTGGTTTGCATTTCTTCTTCATAAAAACTGCTGACTGGAAGGAAATTAGCCAAAGATTATAGAAAAGAATTCCTTTCAGGATACCTTGGAACACACTGGTCAGCATTTCAGGATCTCAAAAACATGTCTAGCAAAGCAGCTGCATTCAAAAACGTCAACCTCCCTGTATCAAACCAAGGTGCCCAAACAGACTGCATAGGACATTGCTTCAATAAATAGAAACACATCTTTAACATGTACTTAATGTGGTAAAAACAATGACTGCAGATGCTGGAAACCAGATTCTGGATTAGTGGTGCTGGAAGAGCACAGCAGTTCAGGCAGCATCCAAGGAGCTTCGAAATCGACGTTTCGGGCAAAAGCCCTTCTTCAGGCTTTGCCCGAAACGTCGATTTTGAAGCTCCTTGGATGCTGCCTGAACTGCTGTGCTATTCCAGCACTACTAATGCAGAATGCACTTAATGTGTACACCCCTCACTGTATTTTAAGGAAGCTGTCAGAAGCCTTCCATCCTTCTCGTCTTACTTTACAACACCCACTTTCAGCATTCTCAAACCTTTGGTATCTTTGTGCAAGATGAGGGTATCTTTATTGAAGGAATAAGATCAGTTATTGCAAAGCCTATTACTTCATCTGTAGATGTGTATCCATGGAGATAGGCAAATGATGCATCACAGGATACAATTCTTCCCTAAAGAAAGAAACAATAATTTCAACGTGAAATAATCAAAGTGTGTGTGGAACAAACATGTATTTTAGCATCCATAACATGGAATACATAGTGCAGGGTGGACAATAAGAGTACAAGAGTCTGGAAATTCTTATTTTGAAATCCCTCCATGAGTTCCTTCAGCCCTACAATTCTCCAAAATATCTCTGCTCTCAATTATGATATCTTACAGGTGAATTTAAACTGTTCCAATAATCAGTGCCCTTCAACTATCATTTTAAAATTCCCTTCTAAAATATTTCAATCTACCTGTATTTCCTCCCAAAGACATCCCTTAAACCTAACCTCTTTGACCAAGATTTTAATCACTTGCCCTAATATCTCCATATGGTAACTTGGTGACAAACTTTCTTTGATGACGCCTGTGAATTGCTTCGGGATTTTTACCACATTTAAAAATGCTACATAAGTGAAGTTGTTCAACTTCAAGTTGAGGCACACAACAACTACATATATGTACTCACACTGCCTGTGAATGTGACAGAGGCAGTAAGTCGCTCTACAGGTTCCATCACCACAACACAGCACTGCCTGTCTTCACCAGTCATGCGCTTCATCCAGACTGATACAGGGATCTCCACTCCACTGCTACTAATAATGTCAATCTATAAATAAGAACACAAGCCATGGCAAGAAAACTGGAAGAGAGTTTATTAAAAGATACAATGCAAACAATTGTTTGTTTATGTCGTTTGAGTTGATGGGGAGAATCCCAATAATGAGTCTCTTTATGTTACATACCAGGAAGCAGCAGCTTGCTCTTGGATAATGACTTTCTAAAATAATGTGCAATAAAAGTTCAAAGTGCCATTCCACTTGTCCCTTCTCATCCTGAGCAAATGCGGGTTGATTTTATATTAATCCTCTTCCTTCAGTACTGGGTTTAACATACATTGTGGGAAAATGTGAACTTGTCCAGTTTAGCAGGAAGAATAAACAAGTATATTATTTAAATAAAGAGCAATGGCAGAATGTTTTTTGTCTGTAGGATGAAGTACAGATTGAAGGTTACACAAACAGAGGTAGGTAAGTAGGTTGGAAAGAGGACATTAGGAGGGCACAAAGTGAGTGGGCAAAGATATGAAAAGTGGAGAATAATGTGGGAAGGTGTGATTGTCCATTTTGATAGGAAGAATCTAAAATATTATTTAAATAAGGAGAGGTTGCAGAGCATTGGATAGAGAGATCCTGTATCCCATTACATATGAATCACAAAAAGCTACTGCACAAGTACAGTTAATAATTAGGAAAGCTGAGATAATGTTACAAAAGCATGGAGGTGTTGCTTCAGGCATTCAAGGCACTGGCAAGACTGCATTTGAAATATTATACACAGTATCGGTGACCTTATCCAAGGAATAACGTAAACGAATTATTGGAGAGAGATCAGATACTACTTGCTAGACTAATCCCTGGAATTGATGCCCTGGTGGATGGGTGATCACAAATAGTTGGCTTACGAGGAAAGGTTGGACAGGTCAGGCTTTGTTTCTGATAAAGTTTAGAAGAGAGGGGGCACAATTGAAATATACAAATTCCTGAAAGGTCTTGACAGGGTACAGAAGCTGTTTCTTTTTGTGGGACAATCTGGAACTGAGGTCAATGTTTTAAAAATCAGGCGTCAGCCGTTTAAAACAGAGAGAAGGTGAAATGCTTTCTCTGAGGGCCTGGAGTGTTTGGAAATCTCTTCCTGAAAAGGTGGTGGAAGCAGCGTCTTTGAATATTTTTAACGCCAAGGTTGATAGATTTTTGTCACTCATACTTTCAGATTATGAGGCGAGGTGAGCTTTTATGTACGTTTGGTTTAATTAGCAGAAGGGTCCACTGCCATCTCACCTTCCAAGGTGCCAACTTTGCACCTTAAACACAAATAACTCATCAAGAGCACAACAACAGAAACATGGAGAGACATCCATTCATTGGCTGATTTGGTCACGTACCACTTTTCCAGAGATAGTCACAACTCGTCCATCAAGTTCTGGATGTTCTTCATTCAGCACCTCTTCCAGCTCATGACTGGACTTTGACACGAGTAACGACAACTTCTGACCAATTAGCTCTTTGCTACTGTAACAAAGCAGCTTACAAGCCATGTCATTGGCCACTAATATCTGTTGAAACATAGAGAAACAGCAAAAAAAAATCAGAATGATAAGAGGTGTCAGATAGAAAATCACCAGTTTTTCACGAAGGCATCATATCATTCTCTGAAACAGATCTAGAAGACTAGATAATTGGAGTTTTTGCTCTTATCTGCAGGCAACTGTTCTAACAGGTCAACTAAACAGGTGGGGAACAAAAGGGGTTAAATAGCAGGGAAAGGAAAGAAATGCTGTACACTCATCAAGAAGAGTTCAACATTTCTTGGCTTAAAAACTGGGTGGCAGTAGAAGACCTTTTTTAAAAATTCACTTGTGGAATGTGAGCATAGCTGACTGGTCAACATTCATTGCCCAATTCTAGTTGCACTTGAGAAGGTGGTCAAGGGCTACCTTCTTGAACTGCTGCAATTCATTTGGTGAAGGTAGGTCCACAAAGTCCTGAGGGAGGGAGTTCCAGGATTTTGAACCAGCAACACTGAAGAAATGGTAAGATATTTTCAAGTCAGCGGCTTGGAGGACATCTTACAGGGCTGGTGTTCCCAGGTATCTGCTGCTCTTTTCCTTGCAGATAGAAGTGGCAGCAGATTTGGAAGTGCTGTCCAAGGATCTTTCGTAAATTTCAGCAGTGCATCTTGTAGATAGTAGACACTGCTGCTATTGAGTGACGGTGGTGTAGGGAGTTGATGCTTGCGGATTGAATGCCTATCAAATAAGCTGCTTTGTCCTGGACGGTGTCAAACTTTTTGAGTGTTGTTGAAAGTACACTCATCCAGGCAAGTGGGCAGTATTCCAACACTCTTGACTTGCACTTCATTGACAATGGACAGGCTTTGGCAAGTCAGTATGTGACTTTCTTGTCACAACATTCCAAGCCACTAACTTTCTCTTCCAGTCACTGTACTTATATGGTGAGTCCAGTTGAGTTTCTGGTCAATGGTAACCTGGACACCACTCAGCTGAGGCAAGTGAATCTTAACAGTATTTTAGACATGGCACATTGGAACAAGTATTCCCAGCTCAGGCTGTAAAAAGCATGAAAACAAGATTTGAATTTGACTTGAATCTCAATTAGAATGTCCACAATATACCAGGTGCACGTGCAGGATTTAGCCCAATAAGATAGAATAAGCACAATTTGCTGTTTTAGATAGTAGCAAAGTAGCATGACAGAAATTTCATCATTAAACACACCTGCGAGTGTATTTTATGAATAAATTGGCCCAAATACCTAAAAAATCCTAAGATAAAAGTTAGCATTGAACAATAGCATCCTCCCTCAGAAAAGTATAACTTGACTATGTAAACATTAGGTCCTTTTCTGTGTTGCCACTTTCACAAAACCACACAAAGTCTCCTCAGGATTATGCACATTTGACCTTCTGCAAATACAATGTGGCTCTACCTCTTCCATTCCCTAGCCCAAACTACATTTTCTTAACTTCTTTGAAATTGGTTTCTCCAAGCTATATGTAGTAAATATATGCCAAACGTGTCCAGTAGGCTGAAAGATCAGGGTCCATCTTATACCTCCGTAGTCAGGCCATCAATTGTAAGGATAGCTTTGTTCGGGTTGCGCACGGCAGCAGGTAGGGTAGAATTGCCATCACTTCCGAGAAGATTCCAAAAGTTGCTTGATATATTAGAAGCTGACCCAGGCCCAGGGCAAGAAATGGAACCACTGAGATCAGTCACGAGAAGGTTTCGGGAGGCCACAGAGGAATAACTGTAGGAGTTCAGAGATTCTCCTTTTGGAAGCAAGCAATGAATAATCAGTAAGGTCAAGCCAAACTTGGTAACCTTCTAACTTCAAAAGATTTTGGGTTAAACAGTTAAAATGCACTAAAACCTAAACATATGGTCAAAGATTACCATGTAGTCTGAAACTTCAATGTAATACATCACCTAAATTTGAAGGCAAACAACACTATCCAGTACCATAGCAGAATTCTGCAATGGTGCATACTTATTAATGGGTCAACCTACATTTCACTTCTTCTCAATTGTTGCAAATTGCAATTAAAGTTTGAACGTTCCTAACAGAAAAATTCTTCCAGCACACACTACAACAATTGGAAAAGGTTACCTGTGAAAGATTCCAAGTTCCAGTGGGTGCCTGGAGGTACCTTCCGCAGTGCAGGCTTTGCTAAGCGTGGAAATGTTTTGCTGAAGTCAAAAGAATCGTTTAACTTCTTTTCAAGTCCAAACAGTGCTGCCCTCATTCTCTTGCCTTTCTCCAAACTATCACATGGGGATAAAGCTCTATATTTACGATCAAAGGAGCCCAAGAGTCGTGACTCCATGTTTAGCACTTACACAGTAAATTACGTGACCATTCACCTAACAAACAGATAAAGGACAGTCAGAAAAAAAATAGTAACACAGCAACTGTTCATAATATTTTGGTCACTATTCCAAGTTTGCAATGCAGAATCAGGATTAGAAAAATACCAAGCACCAAAAGAGCCGAACAGTTGGCAGTGAAAGACCAGGCAGAAGAAGTGCAACTTTACCCACCTTAAAATTGCTACTGTATTTTTTTGATAAAACAAATCAGAAATGTGGCAAACAAGCAATTTTTGAGAAGATTTGTAGCTCAGATTGAGGTTCAGGTTGTAAGTTTGCTCCCGGAGGTGGAAGATTTGTTTTCAGACATTTCGTCACCATGCTAGGTAACACCATCAGTGAGCCTCCGTTGAAGCGCTGGTGTTCTGTCCTGCTTCGCTATTTATGTGTCTTGGTCTGTTGTGGTGGATGACATCACTCATGGTTCTTTTTCTGAGAGGATGGTAAATGGGGTCCAAATTGATGTGTTTGTTGATGGAGTTCTGGTTTGAATGCCTGGCCTCTAGGAATTCCCATGCGTGTCTTTGTTTAGCCTATCCCAGGATGGATATCCCACAACCCACTTCACCTTCAATGACAAGAACTACAGACAAATTAATGGGACACCCACGGAATCACAAATATCAGGATTCTTGGCAGAACTCCATCAACAAACACATTGATTTGGACCCCATTGACTAACGTGTCAGAAAAAGAATCAGAAGTGATATCACCCATCACAACAGACCAAGACACAAATAGAAAACATGACAGAACACCAGCACTTCAAACGGAGGCTCACTGATGATGTCACCTCGGATGGTGACAAAATATCTGAAAACAAATCTTCCAGCTCAGTAAGCAAACTTACAACACATGGTAAACTGTTAGTGAAACTAAAACTTAACCATTCAGATCATTCACTCATACCCTGACTGAAGATCATATTATTGGCACAAACTTTCAGAGGTGTTGTATTAACAAACATTGTCAGAGTCAGAGTTATACAGCATGGTCATAGACCCTCCAGTCCAACTCAGATAATCTAAATTAATCTAGCCCCATTTGCTAGTATTTGGCCTATAACCCTCTAAACCTTTCCTATTCATGCATCCATCCAGATGCCTTTTAAATGACATAATTAAACCTGCCTGCACCACTTCCTCTGACAGCTCATTCCATAGACATACCAGCCTCTGCATGAAAAGGTTGCCCCACAGATCCTTTTAAATCTTTCCCCTCTCACCTTAAACCTGCACCCTTAGTTTTGGATTCTCGCACCCTGGAAAAAAGATCTTGGCCAATCACCCTATCCATAACCCCCATTATTTTATAACCCCTCTAAGGTCACTCCTCTGCCTCTGACACTCCAGGGAAAAAAAGCCCCATCCTATTCAGCCTCTCCCTATGGTGCAAATCCTTCATTTCACCAACATCTTTGTAAACCTTTCCTGAACCCTTTCAAGTTCAATAACATCTTTCATAAAGCAGGGAGACCAGAATTGAATGCAGTACGCTAAAAGTGACTTCAATGTCCTGTACAGCCGCAAAATTACATCACAACTCCTACACCCTAATCAATGAAGGCAAGCATGCCAGACGCCTTCTTCACCACTCTGTCTAACAGCAACTCCACTTTCAAGAAACTGTGCACCTGCACCCCTCGTTCTCTTTGTTTGGCAATCCTCCCCAGGGCCCTACCATTAAGTGTATAAGTCCTGCCCTGGTATGCCTTACCAAAATGCAACATGTCACACTCATCTAAATTAAAATTCACCTTCCACCCCTCAGCCCAGTTGGCCCAGCTGATTAGGGTTGCATTGTACTCGGAGATAACCTTTGTCGCTGTCCATTACACCACCTACTTTGGTATTATCTGCAACCTTACTGATCATACCTCCTATATTCACGTGCAGATCATTTATACAAATGACAAAAAGTAGTGGACCCAGCACTGAGCCTTGCGACACACCATTGGTCACGGGCCTCCAGTCTTTGTAAAAAGGTTAAGCCCCATTTTTGATCTTCATTTTGTTTTTTAATTGAACAGCTTTGTTAACTTATTCTACCACTTTTCATGACTTGTGTGCAAAACTCTACAGCTGACAGTGGCTGCACCCTCTTTAAAATTGTCAATAACATGGTCTCTTTTCAGTCGTCCTCTCAAGAACACAGATGATTTCAGCTGATTGTTAAAATGACAGCATAGGCAGTCACTTGGCTCAGCATGAATTTGCTGACTCTTCATGTACTATTAATTCAAAGTCCTGCCTCATCTGCCCTTTCACACTCCCACAAGCTCTTATTTTCTACCTTTCAAGAACCAAGCGAAAATATTATTTGTTAAGAGAAGCTTTCTTCCTGCCCTGCTTCCGTAGACTTTTCCAGGGAAGCAGTCCATTGCTGTCCACTGTCATCATGAAATGACTGCTCACAGTTCACTGCAGGTGCAGCTGAGAATTGAGAGCATAAGCTGACTTATCAAGTTTCCTTACAGCCTTTCTTTCACCCTCAAATCCACCTGTTTCAAGGTACTATATGCAACTTCTGCATTGTTCCATCAAAACAAAGACAGACCTGTATTTATATAGTGCCCATGGTGATATCTGGATGTCCTATATCACTTTATGCCCAAAAGGTAGTATGAAACTGGTGCTCTGTTGTATTGTAGGAAATGGCAGCCATGTCACCACAAACAGTACAGGCCATTCTGCTATAATGTGCATTTCGTTAATGTGATTTCGCCATAATAGTTTGATGAGTTGGGGACACTGTTTCTAAAGCACAAACTTTTAAAACATGTGTTGGCTGTAACGCAACTACAGTGCCAACACTTTAAGCTTTGTGGACGGCACGGTGGCACAGTGGTTAGCACTGCTGCCTCACAGCGCCAGAGATCCGGGTTCAATTCCCGCCTCAGGCGACTGACTGTGTGGAGTTTGCACGTTCTCCCCGTGTCTGCGTGGGTTTCCTCCGGGTGCTCTGGTTTCCTCCCACAGTCCAAAGATGTGCAGGCCAGGTGAATTGGCCATGCTAAATTGCCCGTAGTGTTAGGTAAGGGGTAAATGTAGGGGTATGGGTGGGTCCCGCTTCAGCGGGGCGGTGTGGACTTGTTGGGTTGAAGGGCCTGTTTCCACACTGTAAGTAATCTAATCTAATCATTGTTTCTAAACTGCTATTTCTCTATAACACGGGGTTGTACAAGAATGCAACTAACGTGTTATTGAAGAACTATCTGTAGTGAGAGAATAACCAAATAATCTGTTCTGGAAACATAGGAAATAGGAGTAGATGATGATTTGGTCTTTTGAGCCTGCTCAGCCATTTAAATGATCATGACTGATCATCCACCCAGCACCCTCTTCCTGCTCTCTCACCATATCCTTTGATCCCTTTAGCTCTAAGGAGTAAATCCGATACCCCCTTGAAAACATTTGATGTTTTGGTCATAACTGCTTTCTGTGGCAGAGAATTCCACAGGGTCACCTCTCTATGGGTGAAAACATTTCTCCTCATCTCAATCCTTAATAGCATATCCTATAGCCTCTGTTTACATACTAGATTAGATTAGATTACTTAAAGTGTGGAAACAGGCCCTTCGGCCCAACAAGTCCACCCCGCCCCACCAAAGCACAACCCACCATTACCCCTACATCTACCCCTTACCTAACACTACGGGCAAGTCAGCATGGCCAACTCACCTGACCTGCATATTTTTGGACTGTGGGAGGAAACCGGAGCACCCGGAGGAAACCCATGCAGACACGGGGAGAACGTGCAAACTCCACACAGTCAGTCACCTGAGGCGGGAATCGAACCCGGGTCTCCGGCGCTGTGAGGCAGCAGTGCTAACCACTGTGCCACCGTGCCGCCCACCTTCTGATCCATCAGGAAAATCCTTCCTGCGTTTACCTCATCTAGTCCTGTTAGATTTTTATAGGCTTCTAAAAAAAAACCTCCCTCGTTCTTTTACACTTTAGTGAATACAAATCCTAACTGATCCAGTTTCTCTTCATGCTCCGCTCCTACTATCCCAGGAATCAGCCCGGAAAATCTTTGATCTTCTTGCAAAGCCAGAACATCCTTCCTCAGATAAAGAGATCAAAGCTGCAGACAACACTCCAGGTGCGGGTCTCACCAAAGGCTTATGCAATTGCCTTAGAGGAGGTGGTGGTGGTGAGCTGCCTTCTTGAACCAGTCCAGTATACTGTTCTGTGGAAAGTTCCAGCATTATGACCTAGCGACAGTGAAGGAATGGCAACTTGATTCCAAGTCAGTATATGTCTAAGAAGGGAATCACCTGAGCCATATCTTTAACAAATATTTTTAAGAATCATTAAAATTTATAATATACCCAATTTCAGATCATGATAACTTTGTAGAGCAATGTGCCCTAGTTGAAGGGATGCAGCTCTGCTGTAGCAACAGCAAAAGATTAGCTTCAGTGTCAGAAGTCAGATGACAGTTGACCAGCCACGGTAAGAATGACTTAGCTGCTAATGTGAATCTCTTAAAAGAAGCAAAACTAAATCGAGTCCTACTCATCTGGATTGTTTTCATATCTGTCTCACTGTTAAGAAACCTTCCACCATTCCAATCTGTTTCCCAGTGTTTTCTTTCCTCTTCTGAAAATCTCACTATTGGCAACAGTTCAACTTTAGAATGTCTTTCACCGTATGCCAGTGTGTATTCAACGGGGTGGGGAACCTTGGTCGGGGAGTGATCCTCCAGGGGGATGGGGTTGATCCGTTAGGGGGAATGGTGGTGGTGGTGGTGGGGGAAAGGTGAAAGTGATCCTTCAGGGGGGTTGGGGGAGAGTGATCCTTCAGAGGGGATTGGGGATGGGGAGTGATCCATCTGGAGGATTGGGGGGGGGGGGGGGGGGGGGGAAGAGTGATCCTTCAGGGGGGATTGGGGATGGGGAGTGATCCATCTGGAGGATTGGGGGGGGGGGAAAGAGTGATTCTTCAGGGGGGATGGGGAGGGGAGTGTTAGTTCAGGGGGGATGGGAGGGGGGGGGGAAAGAATAATCCTTCAGGGGGGATGGGGAGGGGAGTGTTAGTTCAGGGGGGATGGGGGGGGGGGGGAAGAATGATCCTTCAGGGGGGTTGGGGAGAGTGATCCTTCAGAGGGGATTGGGGGTGGGGAGTGATCCATCTGGAGGATTGGGGGGGGGGGGGGGGGGGGGGGGGGAAAGAGTGATCCTTCAGGGGGGATGGGGAGGGGAGTGTTAGTTCAGGGGGGATGGGGGGGGGGGGAAGAATGATCCTTCAGGGGGGTTGGGGAGAGTGATCCTCCAGAGGGGATGGGACGGAATGATCCTTCAGGGAGTTGGGGAGTGATCCTTCAGGGGGATGGGGGGTGTGTGATCCTTTTGGGGGTGTTGGGTGGGGGAGTGATCCTTCAGGGGGAATGGGGGTTTCAAGGGGGGAGTGATCCTTCAGGAGGGAGGGAGTGATCTTTCAGGGGGGATGGGGATGGAGTGATCCTTCAGGGGAGTTTGGGGGGTGGGAGTGATCCTTCGGGGGGGGGGGGGAATGATCCTTCAAGTACGGGTTGGGGGGAAGTGATCCTTCAGGGGGGGTTGGGGAAGTGATCCTTCAGGGGTTTAGGGGGGAATGATCCTTCAGAGGGATTGGGGGGGGGGGGGGGGGGGGGGGGGGAGAGTGCTCCCTCAGGGGGGGTGGGAGGGGGGGGCATGGGGGGAGTGGGGAGTGGTCCTTCAGGGGGGATGGGGGTGGAGTGATCCTCAAGACAGATGGGACAGAATGATCCGTCAGGGGGTTGGGGGGGGTGGGGAGGGGAGTGATCCTTCAGGGGGGATGGGGGAGGGTAGGGGAGTGATCCTTCAGTGAGGATGGGGGGGAGGGAGGTATCCTTTGGGGGGATGGGGGAGCAATGATTCTTCAGGGGGGTTTGGGTGGGGAGGGGGAGTGATCCTTCGGTGGGGGGGGGGGGGGGAAGTGTAGTGTTCCCTCGGGGGGGGAATGGGGGGAGGGGGAGTGGTCCTTCAGGAGCTGTTGGGGACTGGGGGGTGGGGGGGTGGTGGGGGGAGTGATCCTTTGGGGAGGATGGGGGGCAATGATCCTTCAGGGGAGTTTGGGGGGGAGGTGGGTGGATCCTTCAGGGGGTTGGGGGGGGAGTGATCCTTTGGGGGGATGGGGGCAGTGACCCTTCAGGGGGGGTTTGAGAAGTGGTCCTTCGGGGGATTGGGGGGGAGGTGGCAGTGATTCTTCGGGGGGGGGGGCGGGTGTGATCCTTCAGGGGCGGGTTGGGGGGGTCCTTCAGGGGTTTAGGGGGGAATGATCCTTCAGGGGGGTTGGAGGGGGTGGGAGTATTCCTTCAGGGGTTTGGGAGGACGGGGGGGGGGGGGGGGGGGGGGAGAGGAGTGTTCCTTCAGTGGGGATGGGGGGGGTTGGGGGGGAGTGTTCCTTCGGGGAGATGGGGGGAGTGATCCTCCAGGGGTGATGGGACAGGGTGATCCTTCAGGGACTGTTGGGGATGGGGAGTGATCCATCAGGGGGGTTGGGGGGTGGGGGGGTGGAGTGATCCTTCGGGTGGGGGGGGGGGGAATGATCCTTCAGGGGGGTTGGGGGGGGGGTGGGAGTATTCCTTCAGGGGTTTGGGAGGACGGGGAGGGGGGGGGAGGAGTGTTCCTTCAGTGGGGATGGGGGGGTTGGGGGGAGTGTTCCTTCAGTGGGGATGGGGGGGGAGTGTTCCTTCAGGGGGATGGGGGTGGAGTGATCCTCCAGGGGGGTTGGGGGGGGGGGGTGGAGTGATCCTTCAGGGGGGATGGGACAGGGTGACCTTTCAGGGGGTTGGGGAATGATCCATCAGGGGAGATGGGTACGAGATCCTCCAGGGGAGTGAGTCAGGGGTGTGTGGGTGGAGGTAGACGCCGGTAAGCCCGTGTGGAGCCCCCACTCTCTCTGTGTCCACGATGATTGTCGGGCGGTCAGGCCCCAAGGGCAGCGTTTCCCGGAATGAGACCGCCCCGTTCCTATGTAAGGGGTGACCTGACCGGGCCGGGCCGGGCCGGGCCGCGCCGGCAGCTCGCGCCTGTCCTACCTGCTCTTCAGTTTCTCCCCGTTCGGCCGCGAGGCCCGCGCTCCGCCGCCAAATTCCGTCGCCGCCGGTTGGCGCCGAGCTTTGACGGGCAGCCCAGGGCGACCAATCGCAGGCCGGGGCGCCGCATGGAGCCAATGGGGCAGCGCCTGGGGGAGGCAGGCGGGGCTGTTCCCCTGGCGACGGCCGCGCGGTACACGTTACCATGGGAGCGCATGGAGGGAGGTCAGAGGTCACTGGGTGGTGCCGGCTTCCCTCACCATGGAAACACCTCGACATCTGAGCTCCCCGCGTTCAATTTGAGCTGCACACGTTCAGCCATTTAATGTAATCGACAAACTTTTGATATCCAAAACAAACATCCCAAGAACTGCGGATGGCGGAAATCAGAAACGAAAGCAGAAATTGCTGGAGGAACTCAGCAGGTCTGGCCGTATCTGTAAGAGAGAGAAAGTAGAATTAACCGTTTTGGGTCCAGTGTCCCTTCCTCAGGTCCGTGTGGGTCACTCCACCATAAACGTTAACTCAACTTTGATATCAAGTTCTTTATTCCAACCCTTCTATCAGTATAATGCATACTGAAGCCTCCCACATTCCCCACTGCCCTCGGGGGTCGCCGTGGCTAATTTTTCTTTCACCTGCTTGACTTGGTTTGAGTTATAAGGAGAGCCTGGATGGGCTGGGACTGATGATGGTAGGAGACTGAATGGTGACCTTATATAGAGGTTTATAAGATCGCGAGGGGCATAGGTGAGGTGAATGGCAGGTGTCTTTTCCTGAGTGGAGGATTTCAAGACTAAGGGGGCTCCACTCTGCAGGCACCCTGCCTCTAGATTCCTGATGAAGGGCTTTTGCCCGAGGCGTCAATTTTCCTGCTCCTCGGATGCTGCCTGACCTGCCTGTGCTTTTCCAGCACCACTCTAATCTAGGCATATTTTTAATGTAAGAGGAGGAAGATTTAGAAAAGAAACAAGGGTATTTTTTGTTTGCACAAAGTGGCTTGTGTGTGGAATGAACTTCCAGGAGAAGTGGTGGATACAAGTACAGTTACAATGTTTAAATGACATTGAAATAAGTAGAGTCATAGAGATGTACAGCATGGAAACAGACCCTTCGGTCCACCTTGTCCATGTCGACCAGATATCCCAACCTAATCTCGTCCCATTTGCAAGCATTTGGCCCATACTGTCCAAACCCTTCCTATTCATATACCCATCTTAAATGTTGCAATTGTACCAGCCTCCACCACTCGCTCTGGCAGCTCATTCCATGCACGCACTACACTCTGTGTAAAAACATTTGCCCCTTAGATACCTTTTATATCTTTCTCTTCTCACCCTAAGCCTCTGCCGTCTTGTTCTGGACTCCCCCATCAGTGAAAAGACTTTGTCTATTTACCCTATCCATGCCCCTCATGATTTTATAAACCTCTATAAGGTCACCCCTCAGCCTCCAACACTCCAAGGAAAGTAGCCCCAGCGTATTCAACCTCTCCCTGTAGCTGAAATCCTCCAACCCTGACAACATCCTTGTAAATCTTTTCTGAACCCTTTCAAGTTTCACAACATCCATCCAATAGGAAAAAGAACAGAATTGCATGCAATATTCCAAAAGTGGCCTAATCAATGTCCTGTACAGCCACACATGACCTCCCAACTCCTCTGCTCAGTATTCTGACCAATAAAGGAAAGCATACCAAACGCCTTCTTCACTATCCTAGCTACCTGTGACTCTACTTTCAAGGAGCTGTGAACATGCACTCCAAGGTCTCTTTGTTCAGCAACACTCCCCAGGACCTTACCATTAAGTGGAAAAGGCCTGCTTTGATTTGCTTTTCCAAAATGCCACACCTCGTATTTATCTAAATTAAACTCCATCTGCCAGTCCTCAGCCCATTGATACATCTGATCAAGATCCCATTATAATCTGAGGTAACCTTCTTCGCTATCTACTACATCTCCTTTTGGTGTCATCTGCAAACTTATTAATTATAACCTCCTATGTTCACATTTAAATCATTTATATAAATGAAGAAAAGTAGTGGACCCAGCACAGATCCTTGTGGCACTCCATTGGTCACAGGCCTCCAGTCTGAAAAGCAACCCTCCATCACTACCCTCTTTCTTCTACCTTCGAGCCAACTCTGTATCCAAATGGCTAGTTCTACCTGTACTCCCTGAGATCTAACCTTGCTAGCTAGTCTCCTGTGGGGAGCCTTGTCAAATGTCTTACTGAAGTCCATACAAATCATATCCACCACTCTGCCCTTATCAATCTTCTTTGTTACTTTCTCAAAAAACTCAATCAAGTTTGTGAGACATAATTTCCCATGCACAAAGCCATGTTGACTATCCCTAATCAGTCCCTGCCTTTCCAAATACACGTACATCCTGTCCATTAGGGTTCCCTCTAACAACCTGCCCAAGACCAATGTCAGGCTCACCGGTCTACAGTTCCCTGGCTTGTCCTTACCACCCTTCTTAAACAATGGCACCACATTAGCCAACCTTCAGTCTTCTGGCATCTCACCTGTGACTATTGATGATGCAAATATCTCGGCAAGAGGCCCAGCGATCACTTCTCTAGCTTCCCACAGAGTTCCTGGGTACACATGATCAGGTCCTGGGGATTTATCCACCTTTATGTGTTTCAAGATATCCAGCACCACCTCCTCTGTAATACGGACATTTTTCAAGATGTCACTATCTATTTCCCTACATTCTATATCATCCCGTGTCCTTCTCCACAATAAACACAAGCAAAATACTCGTTTAGTATCTCCCACATCTCCTGCTGCTCCACACAAAGGCTGCAAAGGGTTCTATTCTCTCCCTAGTTACCTTTTTGTCCTTAATGTATTTGTAAAAACCCTTTGGATTCTCCTTAACCATATTTGCCAACACTACCTCATGTCCCCGTTTTGCCCTCCTGATTTTCCTCTTAAGTATACTCCTACTGCCTTTATAGTCTTCTAAAGATTCACTCAATCTCTGCTGTCTATACCTGACATATGCTTCCTTCTTTTTCTTAACCAAAACCTCAATTTCACTAGTTATCCAGCATTCCCTTTCATCCTGACAGGAATATACTGTCTCTGGACTTTCGTTATCTCATTTCTGAAGGCTTCCCATTTTCCAACTGTCCCTTTACCTATGAATGTCTACCTCCAATCAGCTTTTGAAAGTTCATGCCTAATACCATCAAAATTAGCCTTCCTCTAACTTAGAACTTCATCTTTCAAATCCAGTCTATCCTTTTCCATCACTATTTTAAAACTAATAGAATTAAGATCACTGGCCCCAAAATGCTCATCCACTGACACCTCAATCACTTACCCTGCCTTATTTCCCAAGAGTAGGTCAAGTTTTGCACCTTCTCTAGTAGGTACATCCACATATTGAATCGGAAAATGTTCTTGTATATACTTAACAATTTCCTCTCCATCTAAACCTTTAACACTCTGGCAGTCCAACTCTATGTTTGGAAAGTTAAAATCCCCTACCATAACTACTCTATTATTCTTACAGATAGCTGAGATCTCCTTACAAATTTGTTTCTCAATTTCCCACTGACTATTTGGGGGTCTATAATAAAATCCCAATAAGGTGATCATCCCTTTCTTAGTTCTCAATTCCATCCAAATAACTTAAGTACATGAACAAGAAATGTTTGGAAAGTTATGGGCCAAGTGCAGGCAGTTAGGAATAGTGTAGTTTGGTGTTATAGTCAGCATGGACAGGTTGACCAAAGGGTCAGTTTTCATGCTTTATGACTATGAATGACTTTATTTAAAGGGTGGAAGCAACACAATACAATGAAATGCTGTCAGTGGTTTGTAAACTAGAGTACAATATGACAGCTTCTAGGAGTATGGAACATGAAAAGTCACTGACAAGTTCCTTGCAACATTTGTCAAATTGCTTTGAATTGAAATTGGAGTTACCACGGTGAGAGTAGTTCTTGCTAGGACCTTCTGAGTAGCCAACCTCCATTGTAGAGGCCTCAAAACAAACCCTTCCTGTGCTTTGGAGAGACACAAACAAGCCGCATGTTACTGTGGAGTATCCCCTCCACTGACCAAGAGGCATACTAATCACCATGGCGATTGCAAGGCTTTATGAATATACATCCATAAAGTAATTACAACCTCATGACAAAGAGCTAAATATCACTTAGAGTAATAGAGTCATACAGCATGGAAACAGACCCTTTGGTCCAACCAGTCCATGCAGAACAAAATCCCAAACTAAACTAATTCCACTTGCCTGTGCTTGGCCCGTGTGAGAAACAAAGCCCACTCACTTCAATAATTTCAGTCCGAGACAAGATCTGAATCAGTAGAGCCATTTATTTTACACTTGCAAGTGGGTGTGATGTCCAGTGCCTATAAGGTAGAGGACATACACACCAAATTCAATTCATACACAACATTTATATGATTTGATGTCTATTGTTTTACACTGCTCCCTCCCCTGTTTACATCGTCCACTTCCCTAAGACCGGCCCCCATTACCCCTGTTTATCTCTTGCCTTATCCGGCCTTGTCTGTGACAAAATGCTTATTTCTGGTCTCACAAGGCTGTTTGACCTCATCCTGCTGTAGGTCATTGTTAGGCAACTTCTTTCTTCATCATTATCTACCCCCTTCATCTGTGCCTTTCCCGAGGCCGTTCTGATCCCTATGACCCTTTTAATTGGGGTTTGTTCCTGTGTTTTTGTAAAAGTGGGAAGCACATGTTTATATCTACTGTTTGTACAGGCGTATCTAGCTTAACTTCATCCCCTCACAACATCTTATCTACTTGCCCATAATGTCTACCTTCTGACATACAGTTTTAGCTAATACAAAAACAATTATGTATTTCCTCCACATCGTTTCCATTCTTGTTGACTCAGCTCTTGGCCAAAACAATTACACACTGGTGTGAGTTCATTTTACTTTGTAAGATGGAATTGCAGAATTGCAGAAGTAACATTAATTTACCTATATCCCACAATTTCCCCCTTTTCTTTAATTACCATTTGTTATCTTCTGCATTTTTCTTTTAGGGGCACCTGTTTCATCAAGGCTGTTTCAATCAGCCTTTGGGTGAGTCCTCGTATACAGGGTATGATCATTTTTATTAATTGTTACCCACCAAAAGAGAGCTGACACAAAGCCTGCTGCAATCTGGTTACAAGCCTTGAATTCATCAGGTACCCCCCTAGGGACTCCTACCGAATCGAGATAAATCCTGTCATCGAAAGAAGTGTCTAACAGTAATCTCTTACCCCTTCCCTTTTTCCCTCCTATCTTTTCCTTCCCAAATGCCAGTGTAAATGGAATTGCCAATTGTACAATTGCACATATCCCTCTCCAATCCGGAGGGAGGGTGGGTCTCTATATTTTGCCTCCACAGTCCCACCACAGATCCGCTCGGGGGACCTTCAGCGCTGAGTAGTTCCCTCCCTTCTCCATTTCGGTTACATTCTTAATCTCTGTACATAATTTCAGCTCCCCCAAATCTTTCGACTGACTTGTACCTCGTCTACACACACGATGTGTGATTTCCAACTGCGGCAGAAAACAGGGGGGGAACGTTTGCATCTTTCTTCTCCAAGGGAGGGAACATCAGAGATAGGGAGGTACAATTCCTATCATTCCATGCAGTCTCATCCTGATACAGGGCTATCATACATTTCATGCCCTTCCTGTCTCACTTCCACCCGAGCGGAAAGGGAACCACCTGGGCCACTGGCCTACCAAAGGCACATGCATAGCAATTGCTTTTGTTCAGACTTTTTACAGTATACGTTACCCATTCAACCCAGACATTTGCATCCCCGTACCCAGTTTCTATTTCAATGGCCTGTTTCAAGTCCTTTACCTCTATAAATTTTACTACTTTAGGATCAGCGGGAGGGGTGAAAGATTGTATTTTATTACCCAGTAGTTCTACCCGTTTTCCCTGTCCTACACTAATTCAAAAACAATAGCCCAAGAAATCCTTCCCATTTGCTTTCATTTCTATCCCAAACATTTCATTTCATTGTATCTCATAGGTGCCCCCCCCCCCCCCCCCCCCCCCCACCAGGATTGTTTCGTGCCATGTGGTTTTCCTTATCGTTTGGTATATTGGGTTACACTTTTTATCAGGACAATCACGAGCTGGTCGGAAGGGGGCCTGGTGTACTGTGACGAGACCATTATACTAAGTACCATCCCCAAGGCTATCCCCATAGGACTTAAGATGTATCTCAGAGCTGCGGTACTGTCTCTGATTATTTACATCCCCACAATTTACTAAGCTGCATACATCAGCGTCTATTACTTGTGGATTATCAGACTTGGGGACCGTTAATAATACATATGAAAATGATATTTGACAAAATCCCAATACTAAAAGGGCTAGCATCATATCTCTAGCAGCATTCCCAGTATTCTAATCATCATGCTGAATTTACAATCTTACAGAAATAATCCCGCGCTCGCGTCGCCACTGTATAATCAGTTACTCAAAGTCTCTTTAGCCTGAGTTTCAGCGAATCTTGCGTTGATTCGGCTGTCCAGACTTCTTTCTCCACGGGAGGGTCCACTGGCCCTTTGATCCGAGTGTAGTGAGTCCAGCCTTTCTCTGCTGTCCTTATCGCTGTTTCAGGGGTCAAAAGAGCCTGGTACGGCCCTTCCCAGTCCGGCTGCAATTTAGTCTCTGTCCATGATTTTACTAAGGTTCAATCGCCCGGCCGGATGGGATGAATGGTGCATTCAAGGGCTGGAGTCTGTGCCAATAAACCCTGTTTCCTGAGGAAAAACAAAGAGGAGGACAAGCCCAGTATATACTTCTTTAAAAACAAATCTTTAGTTTTGGGACTTGGCAATTCTTCATTCGTTCCCAAGTAAGGTAATCCAAATAAGATTTCATAGGGGGATAGTCCCAAATCTTTCCTTGGGGCTGTTCGTACTCGCAAGAGAGCTATAGGTAAATATTTGGTCCAAGGGAGTCTGGTTCCTATTATCAATTTAGAGAGCTGTCGTTTGAGTGTTTGGTTCATTCTCTCAACCCTTCCCGATGATGGCGGGTGCCATTGAGTATGGAACTCCCAGGAAATTCCCAACCCTTTCATTAACCCCTGTAACACTTTAGAGGTAAAGTGAGTTCCTTGGTCGGAATCAATATGGTTCACGAGCCCATATCGGGGAATTATGTGCTCCAATATTGTTTTAGACACTCCACTCGCAGTGGCGGTAGCTAGGGGGTATGCCTCAACCCAACCAGATAAATGATCTACTATGACTAGCATATATTTTAGTCTCCCTACCCTGGGGAGTTCAGTATAATCTACTTGTATACTCTGGAAAGATCTCAGTTCTGGGTCTCTTCCTCCCGGGGTCTGTTTTCTCAAGACTTTCTTATTTACCTTTCTGCATATGATACATCCCTCACATATTTGTTTAGCAATTGTATATATTCCTTTACATCCATATTCCCTAAGAACCAAATCACACATTGCTTGTACTCCCCAATGGCTGCCTTGGTGTAGGACAGCCATAATTTCTCGCATCATCATTTTGTTCAACATTCTCCTTCCATCAAGTAACATCCAATGCCCGTCTGCTGTTTTTACAGCCCCTAAATCTCTCAATTCTTTTTCTTCGCTTTCAGTAAATATAGGAGCTTCCCGAGGACCTGGGACAGTAGGTATTAGGGAATGAATCACCACTTCTTGTGGGTTCAGGGCTGCTTCCTTAGCCACTTCATCGGCTAATCTATTTCCCCTAACCTCTGGTTCATTTCCTTTCTGATGACCATTTACATGCACTACTGCTATTTCTCGGGGAAGTAATAGGGACTCCAAGACTCGTTTAATCAATTCTTCATGTACTAATTGCTTCCCCCACCTCTGGGTTAATACTCCCAAAGCCGCTCCCTTATCCACGGTAGCAAAGAGGTGGAAAGGTTTATCTAGAGAAGGTAAGGCTAACACGGGGCATGGATCAGATCTCTTTTGCCTCATCATCCTAACTTAGACATTTTGGTTCCCCCTCTAATAGTTTGAGATATAATTTCTTAGTCTTCTGTCCATGGGAATCAATCCACAATCTGCAATAACCCGTGAGACCCAAAAATTTGTGTAACTCCCGTTTAGTGCTGGGCAGCGGCATCCCCACTGTTCCCTCTATCCGTTCCGGGCTTATCTTTCGCTTTCCCTCACTAACTAAATGTCCCAAGTACTTCACTTCTCGCTCCACATATTGTAGTTTGTTTTTAGATACCCTCAGTCCCTGCTGGCCCAGGAAATTCAATAATTTGTTAGTGGCTTCTACTACTCTTTCTCTTCTTTTTCCTGTTACTAAGAGGTCGTCTACATACTGCAACAGGGTAGTCCCCTTGGGGCTGCTAAATTTCTCCAATATTTGTTCTAACATCTGTCCAAATAAATTCGGGGATTCCGTAAACCCCTGGGGAAGCACAGTACACCGGTATTGCTGTTGCTGTCCTGTCTTAGGGTCTTCCCACTCAAAGGCAAACAAATTCCTACCGTCCTCTGCCAAATGACAAGCCCAAAAGGCATCCTTTAAATCTATCACACTAAACCATTTGTGGTCATGAGGGATCTCACTTAATAACGTAGAGGGGTTTGGCACCCTGGGTGCCTGATCTGTACTATTCGATTTAATGTTCTCAAATCCTGCACCAATCGATAAGTTCCATCGGATTTCCGTACTGGTAGTATTGGGGTATTATAAGGAGACATACATGGCTCCAACAATCCATCTCTAATCAATCCTTCAATTACTGGCTGCAGTCCTCGTTTACCTTCTCTGGAAATAGGATATTGTCACTCACAGACAACGTCCCCTTTCCTTTTTTTTAAAATTTACTTCAAGGGGAGGGATCTGTAGTTTTCCACAATTCCCTTCCCTAGCCCATACAATAGGGTCTATCTCTCTCTCCACATCCTCTGTCAACATTGCCTTTTGTACAACTAATTCTTTTTCCTAAATTCCAATCCCCGGTCCTAAGAGGATAATTAAATCTCTCCCTAATAAGTTACTTCCTATATCAGGGATATACAACAGTTCCCCTGTGACCCTATCCTTAGGACCTTCTATCATCATAGGTTCAAATACTGGAACAGTAAATCCTTCCCCTTTTTACCCCCGAAATAGTAATTGACCGTGTTGACATTCCTACTTTCTTTGGTTTAAAATTCAGCGATGACCGTGCTGCCCCCGTATTTACTAGGAAGACTACCTCTTCCCTACAGAGTCCCACCTTCAGGTTTATCAAGGGTTCCTGGTGGGTCCCCGGGGGCAGGAACCCCTGACACCCCTATTCTTCATCAAAATTCATAAGCGGAATTGCCCTCTCTTCCCTTTTCAAATCTCCAGGAAAAGCGCTATGCGGAGAGATATGGGTTTCTTGTGCATGAGACACAAACAATTAGCATGCAGATAAAGCAAGCAATTAAGAGGGCAAATGTAATTTTGCCCAATATTGCTAGGGGATTTGAGTTTAAAAATGGATAAGTCTCGTTAGACTTGTAAAGAGTGTTGGTGAGGCCATATCAGGCATAATGTGTACAGCTTTAGTCCTCAATTTAAGGAAGTTCAAAAGGGATTCACTTGGCTGATTCCTGGATTGAAGGAATTGACTTTCCAAGAATGGCGTACAGCTTAAGCCTATATTTATTACAATAAAAAAGAACGAGGGATGATCTTATCAAAACACGTAAAATTTTGGTGGGGAAATAACCTCTCAGCATCTACCCTGTCAAGCTGCCTCAGAATTTTATATGTTTCAATAAGGTCTCCTCTCATTCTTCAAGACTCCACTGAATACAAGCCCAACCTATTCAACTTATCTTTATAAGAAAATCCCAGAATCAATCCAGAACTTTCTCTGGATTGCTTCCAATGCTAGTATATCTTTCCCTAGATAAGGGGATTAAAACTGTACTCAGTATTTTGGTATGAACTAACTTGTGCATTTAACAGGACTTCACTATTTTAATACTCTATTCCCTCAGAAATAAAGCTAATATTCCATTTGCCTTTCTTAGTACCCACTGAACTTGAATGCTAGCATTTTAAGATTCATGGACAAAGATTCTCAAACCTCTCTGTGCTGCAGCTTTCTACAGTCATTCCCCATTTAAATAACATAAATTTGATTTTTAATTCTATTTTTTATTATAGTATAATTTCTACTTTCCAAACCAAAATGCATAACCTCACATTTTCACACACGATATTCCAGCTGTCAGTTTTTGTCCTTAACTTAATCGGTCTATATCCATCTTTATACTTTTATCATTCTCACTACAGTAGTCCCTCCATACCTGTGGGGGATACGTTCCAAGACCTGCTGCGGAAGCCCGAAACCACGGATAGTCGCAAACCCATTCATGTAAATGGGAAATTTACCTTCCTGGTAGCCCCATGGTTCTGGAACAAACCCTGTACTATGTTCAGGCTGAAGTAAACCGTGGGTAACTGAAACGGTGGAAAACTATTTTACGGGTAAGGTGGCCAGCCTGTACTTGCCTTCCTACGTATTTTTGTGTAATCTCCAAAATTGGTGATAGTATGTTCAATTCCATCATCCAAGATATATATTGTAAATAATTGTGGCCCCAGCACTAATCCCTTTGGCACTCCACTAGTTTCAGATTGCCATCCTGAAAATGCCTTCTTCATCCCAAATGTATTTCTGCTTTTAGTTAGCCAATCCTCTATCTATGCTAATACACATGGGCTCTTATCTAATTCAATAACCTTATGGAAAATTGGAGAGCCTGTTGCTTTCTCCATGGCAATGTCTTGGTCAATCAGAGTGGACCTGCCAATCAATTAGCATCACTTTCTGGTTGTAGTTTTGTTGAACATTTTTAATTTGGCATTTTCATGTTTGTCCTGATGAGCAAGTTGAAAAGCTTCTGCAGCACATCTCTTTTTTTCAGCAATGTACAAGCTTGTGAAATCCTGCAGATGTCACTAGCTGATCTTTGGAGTAGCTGGAGGTGATGAAATGCAGGACAGTGGTGACTTTTCTCCTTACTGGCACGTTCTGGTGACCTAGAAGGAACTCTTGTATTAGGACACTGCAAATGTCAAAAATTACCTGCCATTAATGTTTGAGCTTTGAGAGACACTAATGCTTTACTATGTCCAGGAAGCCCATCCTCTTCTTGTGGACCCTTTGTTGAGACATTGCTTAGTAAGAGCCAGAGCTCTATGTCCATCTTCTTCGTCCTGCATGTTATAGACAGACTGAAAAGTCCATGCATTGGAAATTTAAGCCAGAATCCAATGTTAAAAATGGAGTTAATTGTCCTTTAACCCAGGGATGCATCTGTTCTACAGAGGTTTCCTGCACACCAAAAGAGGCACTTGAGTTAAATGCGGAGGGTGACATGTTCCAGTCAGTTTTTGTCTGTTTAAAGCAATTTTGCCGCTTTATCTTCTTCCATATGGATTATTGTTATGTGGAGGATGTTTTCAGTTGAAGGATGATCATAATACAAGGTAGCTCAAGTCACTTACTATTTTCCCAGGACCCATAGACATTCCCAAAAGATGATTTAATTCAAACTGGATGAGTTATATACTTTAAGACATTTTTGTTTATGCAAGCTGCACCACAATCATAGCATCCCATCCATTTGAAGCTTTTTCTGTACTTTGTCAAGGAGTTTTTCTAGGGGTAGTTATCAGTTAACAATCTGTTAGAGTTGTGCATTTTGGAATTACTTTAATTTTGATTTATTGTATTTTTAATTGATTTCTATAAATATCTATTAACACAGTGCAGTTAAGTGTCACTGATTATATTTTACACCAGACAACCATTTAGTGACCATTAGACTGACTCCTAAGTATCCAATTAGGATTGATAATCCAAATTCTCTGCACTGATTTACTCTGCTTGTGGTTAATATTCTTTATTTTTGATACCTAAAGACATTTTCTCCCTTCCTTTTAATTTCTCAACTCACTTTCTGGGTGCATTTATCACTCTGTGTGTTGCTGAGTTATTTAGATTAGAAGGTTGCAGGTTCTAGTTTTGGTCTGTGCTGAGCTTTTGAAGGGACATTCTAAGAAGTTTCAGTGTCCCTGAGAGAAATACATAAGTGAGGCTTCCCACGCTTCGCCATTAACTGATGATGCCTCACAGAGGCTGTAAACATTGGGTGAGGGGATACATTGTGATGCTTTTCATAGAATCATAGAATCCCTACAGTGTGGAAACAGGCCATTCGGCCCAACAAGTCCACACCGACCTTCGGAAGAGTAAACCACCCAGACCCATCCCCCTAACCGACCACTATACATTTACCCCTGACTAATGCACCTAACTTACACATCCCTGAATACTGTGGGCAATTTAGCATAGCCAATTCACCTAATCTGCACATCTTTGGATTGTGGGAAGAAACCAGAGCACCCAGAAGAAACCCACGCAGACACGAGGAGAATGTGCGAACTCCACACAGACAGTTGCCCAAGGCTGAAATTGAATGCAGGTCCCCGGTGCTGTGAGGCAACAGTGCTAACAACTGAGCCAGCGTGCCACCCTGTTTTATTATTTCAATGGGATATATGTGTCACAGGCATCCCGTGATTTGTGATGCTGTTACCAGAGGGCAGTTGAGTCAAACATGTTGCTGTGAGTCTGGAGTCACATAATGGTCCACACCACTTAAGGATGGCAGATTTTGTTCACTAAAGGACAGTAATAAACCAGAGGGGTTTAGTTTAGGGCAATCAATGACTGTTTCATGGCCATCATCACATAGTTTTATATTCCAGATTTATCAATGGAATTTAAATTCCACCAGCTCCAAATCTTTGTCTGGGCCTCTGGATTACTGGTCCACTGACACTACCATGATGCCACTGTCACTTGGACTATGGTATCTACTATCACATCATAAAATCCAAATACTCACTATATGTAGAAGTATAATTTGGGCAAGGGACTGGAGAGATCCTCATGGAACTGTATTCCAACTTCAGTCGTTACTTCTAGGAGAATTCGCAGGCTGGTTTAGGGTGGTCTATATGCTGAAGGAATAAACAACAGCATCCTCACAAAACAAGGTCATATTGGGGTAAATATTTGGCAGTCTTGCCATTAATAATTAACAACAAAACTGTCACAAAATGATTTTCTGAGTACAATAAAAAATAACTGCGACGAGGTACATAATGTTACTTCACGACCATCAGCAACTGCATTAACAGTGAGATAAAAGCCTATTTCTAAACCATATACATTATCTATCTTATTAAATCAAACTCTCCTCTGATTCTTTAGGAGCTTGTAATAAAAAGTAAAATTAAGTCATATTCTTGCCTTACTTCTGAATTGGGAATTTGGGGAACAAACCTCAAAAGATATAATTGAGGAGATGATCAGCCATGATAGAATGACAGATAGACAAGCAGGAGGCTGAAAGAACACAGCAAGCCAGACAGCATCAGAAAGTGAGAAGTCTGCAATTTTTTTATTGATAGAATGGCAGGCAGGCTTGGTAGGCTGAATAGCTTCCTCCTGTTCCAATGTCCCCTCTTCAGAAACCTGGGCTCATAATCCAGACTGACATGACAATGCAATGCTGAGACATTCATCCAGGAGCACTTCTGTCCTCTCATGTGAACCTATAAGAGATAGCACTATTCATTGAAGAGTAGCAGAGGCCAGGTCAACATTTACCCATGAATAGGAGAAAGATAATATGGTCATTTGTCATATTGTGGGACTTTGTTCAAATTTTCATATAGTAACACAACAGGGATGCTTCAAATGTCCTTTTGTGACTGTGAAGCACTTAGGAATTTCCTGAGGTCAGAAGGTGGCATATAAAGTGGGGGAGATAGTGGTAATGTCACTAATCTGGTGATCCATAGATGCATGCTAATATTCTGAGGGCAAATAATCAAATCTCAACAAGGCAGCTGATGGAATTTAAATTCAATTCCTAAATCTGAAATTGAATGCTAATTTCAGTACCAGTGGACATGAAACTAACATAGTTTGTTACTAAAAACCAATCAGGGAAGGAAAGCTAACATTCTTCCTGGTTTGTCTTACATGTCATTCCAGGCTTACAGCATTGTAGTTGACTTCTAACTGTCCTATGAAATCTGTGAGCTAAACTCAAGGACAGTTAGGGGTGAGCAACAAATGACGGCCTTTATAGAAACATCCACGTGCCATTAAAAAAAATGCAAGTTATTTACGCCTCCATGGTGCAGACACAGATGGATACTGTCAACAGTGAACACAGAACCAAAATTCAGCAAATGCTACCTCAATGCTGTGAAAATTTGAGACAATTTTGAATGAAAGTGGTAACTCCTGGCATTGACTGCAGTTTGATATTGACTGAAGTCTTGAATTATCTGCAGCCAACTCCATTGACTCCAGACTCAAAGTGTCTACAGCCTTTCATTGGCTATATTTAAATCCAGATTGGCAATAAGTGCTGCCTACAATGAACTGCAATATTGCATTGACTGCAATTTCGCATTGACTGTAATATTGCAGGAACTATAATATTGCATGGACTGCGAACTGTAGTGTTGCAATGGATTACAGCCCGGCATTAACTGCAATTTCGCGTGGACTGTAATATTGCATGGAGTTACAGCCCGGCATTATCTGTGATACCGCACTGACTGCAGCGGGGCAGTGATACCATTCACAATAACCATCAGGCCACGGCCAGGCTGACACACGCATGCGGGCACCCACGGCGCTGGCCCCGCCTCTGGCCGACGCCTATTGGCCAATGCCGGCATCCCCGCCCTCCCATTGGAGGAGGGAAGCTGTCAATCCACAACGGGAACTTCCGGTTGTTTTGGGGCGGAGTAAAGAATGGCGGAGAACGGAGGGGAGCAGCAACAGCAACATCAGCAGCAGCAGGCTATGGAGAGTGAGTGAGGGGAGAGAGAAAGAAAAACAAATGGAGGAAAGAAGGGGAGAGCGAATGATGGGTGTGGATGGGAGAGTGTGGGATTGTGAGGGCCGAGGTTGGAAAAGTGGGGATTGAGTAATGAGGAAGGGCGGAGTGAGAGGAGAGTTAGGGAGGGAGTTGGATGAAACTGGAAGGTCTAAGGAGAGGACAGGGAAAGAGAATGGGGAGGGGTGAGGGAGAAGGGGAGGGTCTGAAGGGAAGGGGGAAAGAGGTAATGTGGATGGAGAAGGGTGGCAACAGAAGAGAAGGTTGGGAGGGTGAGGAGTGTGTGTGTGTGTGTGTGTGTGTGTGTGTTGGAGGGGGAATGGACAGCAAAGGGGTAAAGAGTGGAGAGGGAGGAGAAAAAATTAGGAATGGAAGGCAGGAGGTGGGAAGATGGAGGAGACTTTGGGGACATGGTGCTAAGGATGGGTGCTGGGGGAAGGATGATGGTTGTGAGGGAGGGAGCAAGTGGAGGGACTATATTGAGGGTATTTGAGGGATGGTAGGAAGTGACTGTAAAGGAGATGTGGTGAAGGATGTGCAGGCAGTTAGGGAAGGATGGCATTCAGAGGGTGCATGGGAGTGAGGATGGGTGATTGAGTATTTGGAGAACGGGGTTGGGGTGGGAGAGGATCTTGAGGTGTTTGTTTTGGGTTATCCTGTAGGTGTTGAATGCAGAGTTGCTGCAAAGGGGTGGGGATAGAAAATAGGGAGTTCTTGGAGTAGAATGAGGTTAGGAGCATCACTGGCTGTTGAAGAACATGCAAGAGAGGGTATGAGGGGCTGGGTCACATAAGTGCACATGTAGTGCTGAGGAAGGGGTAGTGAGGATCTCTGAGGAAATGAGTGTGTGTGCAAAGCTGAGAGGGGGTGCTGAGTTCAGGATGTGCATGTGTGGAAAGGATAGCCATCAGGGTAACGGAGTTGGACATAGGAAGTTGAGTAAGGGACACTGTGAAGTAATGGAGTGATTTGATGAGGGAGTGTGGAGAATGGGGGGGAGTGACTGAGGGAGTAGCAGCCAAACTGATTGAATGCTTATTGGATAACATTTTCAAAATGAAATTACAATCACCATATCATGTTTGGTAGTTGACAGACGTGCGGAATCTGAAGAATCTGGTGATGAAGAAGGGCGAAAGAAAGGGACAATTGATGAATTATCACAGAACATAAGATTGAGGGGAACTGGAGGGAGCGCATCAGGTACTGAACTTATGTAGTTTTATGTTTGGTGCATTTAGAAAGCTCCAATGGCAAACAATGGATTTGTTTCAAAATTCCATCTTGTTGCATATTAAATTGCTATTATTTCCCCCTCACTTGAAGTATGGCATTAGTGTGGCTGTCCTGGGGCACCTTGGCATATCTGCCTACCCCACAAAGGCATTTGTTTGTGATGTAATATGTTATTACCTGTCTTTTCCTTTTTGCCTTTATCTGGCATTCTCCAGCTTTATTTTTTTTGTAAATGTACAAGAGAAAGGGCAGCAACTTCTGGGTTTAAATTGCTCTCCATCTTAAAATAATTTTTAAAAGTTTAGAAATTAAAGGTAAAAACTGGCAATGTGAAACAAAAGAATTTGTTGGCTCCAGCAGAGTCTGGAAAGAAATAATCTTGTGACAGATTGAGGAGTTGTTGCATATGCACAATTTATAAAGAATCAGAAGAAGTCATTCGGACTTTGTGCTAACTTGTTAAAGATGCTACAGTTATCCCGTTTTCCTGTCATCCTTCCATTTCTATGCAATTTTTTTTTGTCATTGCAAGTATTTATCCAATTCGCTTTTGAACCATGCTCAGTGATTAGCACTGCTGCCTCACAGCGCCAGGGATCCGGGTTTGATTCCACCCTCTGGTGACTGTCTGTGTGGAATTTGCAAAATCTCTCTCTCTGTCTGCGTGGGTTTCCTCCCACAATCCAAAGACGTGCAGGTCAGGTGAAATGGCCATGTTAAATTGTTCAGGGATGTGTAGGTTAGGCTTCGCCTGATCACGTTGAATTTATCTAAGTGCCCTGTTATAATGTTTTTAATAAAGCTTCTAACATTTTCCCCATGACAGACATTACAAGTAATTGGAGATAGGCAAGAAGTGAAGCCTTGCCAGCAATGCTCACGTCCGATTCGGAAAAAAATTAAAGTTCCACATATATAAGATTAACAAGCTGTAAAATGAGTAGGATAAGAACAGGCAGAGCTGTCCCTTGTGGGTTGCAGAGTCCAGGGAAAAGTTGTGCTGTCTCCTCCTCACCCCAGGACTCTAGCTTTTCCATCCATTCCATCTGCAAAGTTCCAAAGTCTGCAATTTAACTTTGCCATGATTACCATTCACCAGTATCTGTTATATATTCTCCTTATGCTACTTGTTTTGTGTTGTTATGGCAGAGTTCAAATAATTCTTAACTGGTCAGTTTTCTTTCAATGTCATGCCGATAAGGTCACACAGTATCATTCGTACTTGTTCAAAGGTCACCCCCAACCTGACTTCTGATTCCAGTCACCCTAAGTTGCTCTTCCCCAGGGCATAATTCTGCTAGTAGGAAAGGGCATGTACAAGACTGGAGAAATTGTGCTTTTGTTTTCTATGTTTCTTAGCAACAATGCAATTAGTGAAGTGGTAATTGATCACTTTTATTGGGTTGGCAATGCTCAAATAGCTCCTGTAGTTCAACACCGCTTGTCTTACAATGATGAGAAGCTGCAGTGATACCGCAATTATGTTTACGAAAGGAAAGTATTTAGCACAGCTTGAAAGTTGCTTTTGCAGTTGGAAGGGATGGTGGTACCTGAGATATAGAACTGCTGGCTTGCAGTAGACAACTGAAAATAATTTGTTTGCCAAAAC